>NW_024715228.1:7050100-7055100 GCF_018991925.1 Homarus americanus
CAAACATGCGTCATAGCTACAATGCGGAATGGAAGGTTGAAGAACAGTAGTACAGGAGAGTTGACTTGATCCATACCGGCGGCGTCAGAACTCGATTAAAAACTATAACATCAATTCTCTCTTTCATTAAAATTCAACTCCCAATATCAATATGTCTTTAACTAACAGCTTTTACTGCAATGAGTAGAAATCCTGAAAACGGAATCAAACTAAAAACAAACATCAGCGGGGGAGGAGGAGCTGGGGTCTCTCTTTCACCTCTGACATTATAAGGCGGCAAGACCCACGCGCTCGCCCACCAACGTCAATACATGTGCAAGGGACGCATGCCTGGGACAAAGATATCCCACACACTTCTATCTCTCCTTTCATAACAAACATCAATAATTTTCATGGTTTTGTTAAAATCCCAGTTCACTCGAGCAAATAATTTTTCTTGTCCTGGCCACTCAGAATCAATTTGAATTTTGGCGCTCAGCTCCACGTTCAAACAATCGATGTACAATGGCCACGGCTCGTACACATACTCACACACACTACACTTACCACATGACACCACAACTCACTGGTATTTTACTCAGATTCATGAAAATACTTCACAAAATCGAAAATGGTCTTCTTAGTTCAAAAAGATACGTGCTGTAGGTCGTGGACAAATGTCATTGATTGCGTGACATTTTGTCTTCGGGGTTCAATCTACCATAAACAATAAGTGCACACACACACACATAGTTATAATGATATCGGTAATCACTGAATCATAAAATGGAGAGATTACTTTTCAGTGTATCCCTTTTGCACTATGACCTTGAAGAGCTACGGCCAAGGTCACAGCTTCGTACTCACTCGAGGGGAGAGGTGGGTGAGGCGGGGAGGGAGGCATGGGAAAGGGAAGACAGGGAGGCTGTAGCACGCGTTTGGCCAGCGTCTTGGGGCTTCTCAGCGGTCACCACTTGTCATACTTTATCACTCAGTCGCCTCTTTCTCCCTGTACAGCGTGATGTTTACCAACAGTGGTTGGAAAAGGGGAGTTGGTGGTGGTGTGATGAGACGAGCCGGCGGAATCATTAGGTAACGTTGGGTAATGGTTGAGGGCCGTGCTGGGTGCCACTGTTGCTGGGTGCAGAGGCTCCTGTAGGGGTGTTCTTTTGTGACGCAACACCTGGACCGTGTCTACACTACACCAGTACAGCGTCAGTCCCAGTTGTGCGGTGTTATATACAGCGTCACAGCGGCTGCACGATGTTATACACAGCGTCACAGCAGCTGCATGGTATTATATACAGCGACACAGCAGCTCCACGATGTTATATACAGCGTCACAGCAGCTGCATGGTATTATATACAGCGACACAGCAGCTGCACGATGTTATATACAGCGTCACAGCAGCTGCATGGTATTATATACAGCGACACAGCAGCTGCACGATGTTATATACATCGCCACAGCAGCTACATGGTATTATATACAGCGTCACAGCAGCTGCACGGTGTTGGGTCATCTTGAATCATCTGATCATGTTCTCATAAAGCACTTGGCTTGTTTCCACTCACACAACACTCTTGTAGTTCTTGGTAATTTTACTTTTTTTTCTTTTAACACAGTCACAAATTTTCACCGGGGCGTCTCAGCTTACATGGGAGAGAGTATGGCAGGTAAGGAAGCAGTGGTGTTGTGTGATGAGTGTGTTACGTAGGTGTGTGTGTATGTGTATGACTGAGGAAATGGTGGGTGACGGAGGTGGTAGTGATGGGTGTAGGAGGTGGTGGTTAGGTGACGGAGGAGTAGATGGTGTATGAGGCAGGTGGTGTTATTGGTGGTGGATGAAGGGGGTGGTGGGTGATAGGGGCTACACTTGGACAAATATCGACCCCCTACTGGTTTAATTACGTCTTCTAGTTTCATCTCACACCTGTTGCCTACACACTAGTTGCTCTTAGTCCTAAAACTACTCTTGTGTTGTGCTTCAGTATCCCCCTCCTACACCCTTCCCTCCCTCCCTCCCCCATTACCCGTAGTTTTTTACCCCAGTACACTCAAACCTGCATGAGTGTTTCTCTACACCTTACACCCGATTGCCCTAAAGTCTTTTTGATTACACCTCTACACCTCGAAGATACCTGCGTGTTGTACGAGATAACATCTATCAGCCACACCCTCTCTTCTTCAGTTTCTCACCAAACAAGCCCACACTATCGTCACCACCACACGTGTCCCAAAATACGCGGGTCATTACCCTCCCTTACCACCTCTTAAGTTACCACCACCACTACGAGTCACTAATTCACACTACGGAGAAAGGGAAAAAAATGCTGCTTACCTCTCATATGCTGTACAGGAGTTTGTACTTGCTGTCCAAAAGCCACGAGAGAACTGGAGGGATGGGAAGGAGGAGGTGGTACAGGGCTCGAGCACCGGGAGACAAGCCGCCTGCCTCCGTGAGCGTCCTGGGAGTCACTCGGTTCGACCTTACTGGGTCAAAGAGAGCAGTAGTGGAGGCGGGGAGCGCAGGCGCTGTTGGTGGAGGGGAGGCTGGGGGACCTACCTTTGGTGGGGTCCTGGGGCGCCCACAGCCCGGATGAAGGAAGAAGAGTTGCTGCTGGTGTGAGGGAGGCGGGGGGGGGTGTTAGGAGGGAGGGAAGAATTTTTGGGAGGTGGGACCGAGAGATACGTTAGGGTGGGGTGGAGTGTGCATGGTTTTGAGGAGGGCAACGTGTGTTGTATTAGATAATTAGGGTACAGTATTTGCAGTAGGGATGTGCAAAGTGCTGGTGAGGGAAATGTGTGCAGGGTGTTAAGGAAAGGAGAAAATGTGTACTCCGTGGAATATTAGGTTGAGAGGTACTGTATGTACGGGAATATGTATTGTGCAGCGTGTTAGGGATGGGGATGCGTAAATGTAGGGGAAGCAGAACAATGTGCAGAGGAGGAATGTCAAAGAACTTAGCGTGGGGGTACGGAGTTAAATGAGGTCGTGACTTTGCATAACATTACCTCCTCTGTTGATGTGTGGAAGGTTGAAGAGTTCTATCGGGTAGCGTGAGGTAGGTAGTGTGGACGGTAGAGGTAGAGGTGATCGTGTAACTCTACTGTTCAAATAGCTGGTGTGTTTATCCAGTGTTCGCGTGTTAGCCACCGCTTGGTGTGTATACGTGTGGTAGCCAGCGGTCGTGTCTGGTGTAAGTGTCAATATTCGTGTGGTGGCCAGCGGTCGTGTCTGGTAAAAGGGTCAATATTCGTGTGGTGGCCAGCGGTCGTGTCTGGTGTAAGGGTCAATATTCGTGTGGTGGCCAGCGGTCGTGTGTGGTGTAAGGGTCAATATTCGTGTGGTGGCCAGCGGTCGTGTCTGGTGTAAGGGTCAATATTCGTGTGGTGGCCAGCGGTCGTGTCTGGTGTAAGGGTCAATATTCGTGTGGTGGCCAGCGGTCGTGTCTGGTGTAAGGTCAATATTCGTGTGGTGGCCAGCGGTCGTGGGTGTAGGGTCAATATTCGTGTGGTGGCCAGCGGTCGTGTGTGGTGTAAGGGTCAATATTCGTGTGGTGGCCAGCGTGTCAGTGTAAGGGTCAATATTCGTGTGGTGGCCAGCGGTCGTGTCTGGTGCAATAGGTCATGGTCGTCTGGTAAAGGGTCAATATTCGTGTGGTGGCCAGCGGTCGTGTCTGGTGTAAGGGTCAATATTCGTGTGGTGGCCAGCGGTCGTGTCTGGTGTAAGGGTCAATATTCGTGTGGTGGCCAGCGGTCGTGTCTGGTGTAAGGGTCAATATTCGTGTGGTGGCCAGCGGTCGTGTCTGGTGTAAGGGTCAATATTCGTGTGGTGGCCAGCGGTCGTTTTGTTCTTATGACCAATATTCGTATGTTTACCAATGTTTATGTTCGCTTGATGGCCAATACCGATATGGTCGTAATGGCCAATGTGGATTTAGTGACCAGAATTAGAGTGATACCCGGTGTTATCGAGGCTGTGGTGGCTAGTAGTCATATGAGCGAGCATTAGTGAACTAGTTGAAGAAATAATCTAGACAGCAGTCATTAGTCAATATCTCGAGTCAGAGCAATAATAGGAGGATAGGAAGCACTCACGCGTTGAAAATAATGCATCTCATCTACAACAACTAGCTTTCTACATCAACAAATGCTATATATACTGTATATGAAAAAAAAATTATCAGCCTTTTGCGAACTTTCAGCATTAATCCTTGCCGTCCTTTCTATACCCGAACCTCACGTCACGAGAGCGATTTTACGGTTAGGTTCCTGGTAAAAGAAGATTTGGAGAGAGGTGTTCGTGGAGGTGTGGGGAGGAGGAAGAGGTAGTTAGGGGAAGAGGTTGTGGGTGTGAGGAGGGGAGGGTGGGGAAAGAGGACGTAAGAAGGAGGTTGTGAAAGAGGAGGGGGGAAGGAGGAAGAGGTAGTAGGTGAGGGCGAAGAGGAAGGAGGGGGAGGGAAGGAGGAGGAGGGGAGAGGGTGAGGAGGAGGAGGGGAGAGGGGAAGGAGGAGGAGGAGAGAGGATGGAGGAGGGGAGGAGGGGGAGAGTGGTGAAGGAGGAGGAGGGGAGAGTGGGTGAAGGAGGAGGAGGGGAGAGGGTGTGGAGGAGGAGGAGGAGGAGGAGGGGGAGAGTGGTGAAGGAGGAGGAGGAGGGGGGAGAGGTGGAAGGAGGAGGAGGGGAGAGGGTGGGGGAGGAGGAGGAGGGGAGAGTGGTGAAGGAAGGAGGGGAGAGGGGAGGAGGGGAGAGTGGTGAGGAGGGGGGAGGAGGAGGAGGAGGAGGGGGAGAGAGAGGAGGAGGAGGAGGGGGAGAGGAGGGGAGAGGAGGAGGGGGAGAGGGTGAAGGAGGAGGGGGAGGGGGAGAGAGTGAAGGAGGAGGAGGGGGAGAGGGGGGGAGGAGAGGGGGAGGGTGGGAAGGAGGAGGAGGGGAGAGGTGAAGGAGGAGGAGGGGAGAGGGTGAAGGAGGGGAGGAGGGGAGAGTGGTGAAGGAGGAGGGGAGGGGAGAGTGGAAGGAGGAG
>NW_024715228.1:7060100-7345100 GCF_018991925.1 Homarus americanus
TTTTTGCTGTTTTGTCCATTTCGTTATCTTGAACTTTTACCCATCAAAATTTAAACACCTAAGGGTTTGTAAATCCCGGAATGTTACGATCAGAAAGAAACAACAAGAGACCCTGCAATAGACTGTACTCAATTGATTTTTCGTGTCCCTTACAGTGTCATTAGGGCAGACGGAGATTGCGTCATGCTCCTGGTGTGTTCCGTCGCCGTGTTTACATAAGCCACAGCCTGACACCTCCCACGCAGCCCTCAGTGTCGCGGCCTAGTATTAAAGTTGAAGTATTTGGCTGAATTTTTTCCCTTTTTTTTTTTTTTTACATTGTCAACTAAAAAATTCCCTTTAGTCTTTGTTCATCATGGCAGTAAACTTCCCACAATATTATAATCATGGGAGTCTTGCCTGTCAGTTTGGTGAGTGAGTGATATTGAGTAATATTGAATTAACAAGAGCGAAAGTTATCACAATAAACTACACACAGTACACATGTTTAGGTTATTGCAATCACTGAGTAAATTCGGAAACGCTGTGTAAACAATATGAACTGAGACTGTGCAAGCCTTAATGCTTAGTATAATATTAACTTCCTGAAGCTCTCATCTTTGAATGCAAAAAGGAAAATATTTCAGACATCGAGCCGTCCTTGGCAGCATTCCTCCTCACCTATGTGCACTCAGAATTCTTTGGTGAACAACCCATAAATCAGAAGTCCTGGCGTGCTTTAATGTAGTGTTACCGCATCCAGTTGTTGTTGAAAGTTGGTGATAAAATTATTTTATACTTGCCATAACACCGAGCGAAAAATTTAAGCTGAGACAAAAATCTCTCGGAAGAAACACGCCTAAAATATATTCCTGCACCGTCACTAGTGAACCATGTTTCAGCCTGTTATTATGTAACCATCATGCGCTGAGGAGCTGGTAAACTGTCAACTCCGACATAGTAGAAATATGCTGAAATAGTATTACCCCCCCCCCCCACTTGGTGTAAAAAAATATATACTGTATATATATATATATATATATATATATATATATATATACTATATATATTCCGCGTCTTTAAGCTATGAGGCAACAGTGGTTCCTCGCGCGAACTTTTCAAAAACATGGGGTGTGCTGCTGCAGGCGTGGGTGCAGGCGGCGACGCAACTACTACCGGGCGTGGCTGCAGTGGATGAAGGGTTATGCAACAGTACTGTACTGGCCTCTCTCTCAGCATCTAACAGCCTTCCTGGAAATTCTACTAGGACATTCTGCCTCTGCCTCTCTTACTTTGGTTGTACCCCTCGAGGGACCGTCTGTCAGTTGCCCGCCGTCGCGGGAATAGTGGATCCCATGTTATTGACCTGACCTGATGTTATGTAAGATCAGCCATTGTATATAAGCCTCTCTCAGTCCCTGTAAATTCAGTTGCCTCTGAAGATGTCTTAAATAAAGACGAAAGCTAAGGTGCTCCAGTGTTTCCCTTTTCCTGTGTGGTTTTATTGAGATTTATATTGTCCACGTTTCCATATCTACATGAAATATATATATATATATATATATATATATATATATATATATATATATATATATATATATATATATATATATATATATATATATAATGAAGAGGACAACCAGAGAAAACACAAACATCTTGACTAAGATGATTTTCTTTTATTACGAACATTTCGGAAAAATCGTTTTCTGTCATCAGAATCCAATAAACAGACAAAAAGTTTAAAAAATTACAGGTAATATAAAAGAAAAACGAAACATTATCCTAAAATTTACCTTCCGCAAACCTTTTAAAAGTAACATGGCATTACAATTTAAAACCACTAAAAATGACGGGACACCTAAGTACAAAACTAAAATCAGAACAAACTGAAACATACAGGAGGTATTACCTTACTGTAATTGAGACGAACCTTAGTGAGAAAACCACAACAATTCACTGGAAGCCATGTCACTAATGAAGAGGTCCGTCTCACAGTTGGTCCTGTCAAGAACTGAGAAATCAGAATGCGATAATGGGTGGTCATGTTGGTGGGCGTGGTTACGGATAGCTGAATGTGGTGGTTGTGTGATTAACTGGCCTGTTCGGACGGAACGGACCATGTTTTTTGTTTTATCTATATATGCTGTCCTTCAGCTATCACACGTAAATTGATAAGCAGCTCAGGATTGCAAGTGTGTGGGTATGGTGTCTGTATTTTTAAAGGCATCTGATTAAGAATAACAACGAGTGAACAACGAACGAAAGTAAATCATTTCAGACACCGAATAAGTTTATTGACATGTCTTTATAGGAGAAACAGATAATATGTTTCCTCACACATAACTTTGTATTTCAGAGTGTAAGTCATTCAGAGAAATAAGTGATTACTCTCTGTGGTTTTAGTTGTTTTTTATTCATATATTTACTATTATAAAGTCATTTTTTTGATGACTGAAAATTCTTCACGCTCAGGTAAACTCGATTTCATGGTTCTCGGTGACGCTGACCTTCAACACAGAACAAAGATCACTTCTTTTGATCTTAATGATTCACAATAACAGTGGAACTTAAATTATACATTGTTGAAGTTAATTTATCCAGGGACCAGCCTTGAGCTTAGAAGGAAGCGGTGGGGGGGGAGTGATGGAAGTGAGAGGGAGGAGGGAGAGCAAAATTGATGTAGGTGAGAGGTAGGAGGAAGACACAGTGACGAAGATGAGAGGGAGGAGGAAGAGCTAAGGTCATGGTGGTGAGAGGGGAGAGAAGAGGCAGGTGTAAGGGAGTTCAGGAGACAAGGAACCGTCTTCCAGAAGCGGGTCTTTGTCTGTAGAGGAAGTTGAGTGGTCAAGGGTTAGTCACTGCGCCATTTACCTCCGTCACCACCAGCAGAGTTACACACGGGCACCACTACCCCCTGAGTCATTATAGCTAGATGAGATTGTGGTTTTTATCTCTATCTATCAATTTATCTACTGTATTTTTTTGTTTTTTATAGCCATCTATCTATCTATCAGTCTTTAGCTCTCGTACCTTTAACAGCTTGTCATTTAACGTCTTCTTTCAATTCCTTCACTTGCCAGACGCTCTCAATGACCGTAGCGTGACGGTGTTCTCGTTTCGTCTCTATCATTCTCAAACACCATCCCTTTTTTGTATCCTCTCTCTCTCTCTCTCTCTCTCTCTCTCTCTCTCTCTCTCTCTCTCTCTCTCTCTCTCTCTCTCTCTCTGTGCTACCATGGCCCAGCTTCATTCCATACTCATCCATTGTTCTTGTTATCCCATAGTAGGTAGTAAGTAGCTATCAAACAGGGAGATAGTACCTCCAGGGAAGATATTGGAAGCATAATGTATTGTCTAATGGTAGACCCTGCTGCCATATGGCATCACGAAAATTGTGACCAAGTCCCAGGTTACTGATCTGACTTTCTGCCTCATTTACACACAATTGCAGGGTCTCAATTGTTTCTCTTACTGTTAACACCACAACATAAATACTGTACAGTATATCGTTTCCCACTCTTGATTTATGTTTTTATTTTTTTGATTTGTTTATGGTTATTATAATTATTATTATCATTTTATTTTTATTATAATATTTATTAATTTTTATTAATTATTATTATTGTTAATATTATTGTTATTATTATTATTATTATTATTATTATTATTATTATTATTATTATTATTATTATTATTATTATTATTGTTACTATTATTATTATTATTTTTTTTTTTTCTTTTTTTTTCTTTTTTTTTATTAGCATCATTATTATATTCTCGCCCCCCAGTCTGTGATGTGGGTCAGTGACCTGTGCCCGGGTGGGCTAATCCACGTAAAAAAATCATAATAATAATAATAAATTATGGTTGAATAAGGTTAGTTTAGGATGGCTCGTGTAGCTTGATACGCAGTTAAGTGGTCCTGTTCTTTTTTTTTAACTTTGGACTATGTGCTGTCCTAACCATAGGGTTAGGTTAGTTTAGGTTGTCTGTTTGTAAGTTATTTTGCAAAATTACCAATATGCATGCCGGTCAATTTGCAAAAATAACCGATTCCTCAAAAAAAACGTAACATACAAACTCTTCTTGTCTTGGCTTCTCTCTGCCACTAGTCGTAGAGTATTTGGTCCATACGGTGAGCGGGCGTTTGGGTTAGGTTAGGTCCTAAGCACCCTGGCCCAAACCAAACATCCGTGGTACAACCGTCCTACATAGACACTCTTCCTCTCCTAAGACTTTTCTCTTCTTCGTTTATGAGAGATCTTCTAATACTTCTTAAGCCATCAGTCAATACACAATACCTACCTCTCTTTGCCATTAGACTAATCCACCTAAAGTTCTTATCTTCTAACACTCGTGTTCACTGCCCGCATCTCTCTCTCAGCAAAGGGACAATATTAAATAGCCTCTGTCCATTCCCCCCAGTATACTCGTCCCGCTACTCCACACAACCATACAAGTCGCCTACGTTTCTTTGTGATCTAACAGAATTAAGTTTCAAAGATTCTTCTAGTTCCTACGGGTAATAGAGTTGAAATCTTCCTTCTAGTCGACAGGAACACGGAGCATTGACCTCGAAGTCGCCGTCTCTATCCCACCGTCGCCGCCACGCTCCCTCACCCAGACTGGGGTAGAGGGTGGGTGAATGGGAGAGAGGGAGGGCGTCTGAGAGAGAGAGAGAGAGAGAGTGGGTGTAGGATGGAGAGGATATGTGTAGGGTAGAGGGTGGTTGTTGGGGAGCGAGGGAATGTGTTTGGATGTGTAGGATGGAGGTGTGTGGGGGGGGGGTGTAGGGGAAAGGGTGTAAGGGAGACAGGGTTGGTGTAGGCAAGAGAATGGGTGGGTGTTTGGTGTAGGTGATAGCAGAGAGGATCAAACAGGGTAGTAAGTCCTTCCTTTGTTCCTTAAGGATTTTCAACCCTCACCAACACTTGGAAATATGACACTATAAATACTACACACACACACACACACACACACACACACACACACACACACACACACACACACATATATACACACAAACGCACGCTAAGTCAATTCACATCCCAGTTGAGTCAGTTTTAACCCAGAGTCAGAGAAGAAACAACTGTATACCACCTTCTCTCTTTCTCTCTCCCTCTCCCTCCTTCCACTCCATTTTCTCTTTTTCTAACCTCTTCCCATTCATTCCTCCGTTGCTTTCACTCTTCTTTGTTCTTCGTTATATTCTCCCCTTTCCCAGTTCTTTCATTCTGTGCCTCGATCACTCAGTAAGGAACAAGATCTTGAGTTTGTAGGAAGATCCATCAACGTGCGAACAAAGGGGAGAATTAATGGTAAACACTAATTTAATTTACGAATAAGAGAAAATATGATGTTCGGTTATTTCGAGGCAAGGTTAGGTTAGGTTAGGTTAGGTTAGATAATGTTAAGTTGGGTTGGGTTGGGTTAGGTTAAGTTAGATTAAATTGGACTGTTTTTGGTTGTGTTAGGTTAAGTTAGGCTTAGCGTTAGATTAGGTTAAGGTTATTAATCTTAATGTGAAATAAGCTTGAGGGGCTTATCTTCAGGTGAGCCGGAGACAGGGGATGGATACCTGTCTGTCAATCCATTTGTCTTCAGCCAATATTATTTATAACAGGGTTACGTAAAAAAATATCGAGCCTTGAGCTGTGAGAGAGAGTGTTGACTTGTTTACAATCTAGATAGGAATTTTACAACTGTTTGAGCTTGTTTAGTCGTTTCTTATATTTTGTTCATACAGTTTATGGTTTTTTAGTTGTTATTTTTTTCCCCCAGTGGGTGTGTGTGTGTGTGTGTGTGTATGTGTGTGTGTGTGTGTAAGTTTTTCTCTTCCGTTTTTGAGGTATCTGAATCACCCCGACCAGCCAGCCATCCCTTCCACACCATTAATGGCCGATAAAACACGCTGGTGCAGGTCCCGTGAGATAAAGTAAGAGATACTACTTCATCGACTTAGCCTCACTGCTCTTTATCTGTCCACACATGCAAGTCATTACTGTTTACTTCTTATCTCTGAGGCAAAATGTTGGGCTTTCATTAAGTTACTTTACGACAAAAATTAAAATATAGAAGGCTCTGAGCGGCTCACCTGATGATTAACTCCCCCCCCCCCCCTCTGCTTGTTTCCCCTTAAGATTAACCACATTAACTAACCTAACTTAACCTAGTCCACCCTGACCTAACTTACCCTAGCCTAAGTTAAACCTAACCTAACCTAATCAAATCTAATCTAACCTATTCCAACCTAAACCTCTGGGTAGCAATAGTGTTTAATTATCAAGGGAAATACAGCTGGGTGGCTAATCTTCAGGTGATTCTTCTGAACAATATCCTATACCTTAACTTTGTTCCCTAATTAAAGTAGCGTCTCGGGTTAATATTAACGTTGTTTCTGGATACTACTTTGTGGTTTACCTTAATTCAACCAGTCATGTATATTATTACGTCATTAGTACAAGCATAATCAGGTAAATGTTTCCAATAATATTTTATTTTAAAACTTCTCCCCTCTGAGGCTGGTACAGTGGTGCCACATTTCATAAAATATGAGAACCTGGCGAGGCTCTCGAGAACTCTTGAGATTCATATTCCAACACCTCTTAAAGGAGTATTTACCACGTGAGGCCTCTGGGTCCACCAGGAAGATTTGGGGAAACAAGGCCAAGCTTTTATGTTAAAGGTTCGAACTGGAATACACACACACACACACATACACTGAAAGTTTGGATCACGTGAAGAAGAGACACCTTAACTTATTTCACCTGGTGATTAAACATCCTAACGCTAACCTAATCTAACCTAACCGAACCTCCAGGTAGATTTGGAGTCTTTAATCATCAGGTGAATAGGTTTGAGTGTCTAATCTTCACGTGATTCAAACTTTCAGTGTGTGTGCGTGTGTGTGTGTGTGTGTGTGTGTAATGGGGTTAAATCTCATATGAAGAGGTAAGGTAAGAATTTATTGTAGTAGGGTTGTAGAGTGAGGAAAGTTTGTAACTTGACTCGAGGGTGTAAAGATAATTCAATTTTCAATTTCAATTTCAATTGTTTATTCCTTGATAGAGGAAGCGGGATCCTAGTGCTGTCACTAGGTACCCCTGTACAATGACACCAGAAGCATCTGGAAAGTGTGACAAGTATATACAGAATAAATATTATAAAGGGGCTTACTAAAGCCTAAGGAAGGAAGGATATTCCTTTAACACATAATCAATATTATTTACAAAATATCTGGCCAGTATGGGGAGGATCATCGTGTCTCCGTCAGGGGGTCGTGGAGTGGTGGTCCAGCAGGCGTCACGGAAGCGTTGTGTGTGGGGACATCTTAGGAGGTAGTGGAAAAGGGTGCTGCTGTTGGGTCTTCTGCATAATGCACAAGAGCGTTGCTCAGGGGATACGGGGATACCAATCTCCCAAGCAAACTCATACCCAATGATGATACGGGCAGCAATCACGTCCCCTTTCCGCGACCCTTTCCCGTAGACGTACGTGGAGGTCAGGAAGTTTACGGAGGACATCGTACCAGGTGGGCGGGGAGTCCAGGGGGATGGCTGCTTCCCGAGCTTCTCTCTGTTTGCGGCGAATTTGGGTCCTAATCTGTAAGATGTAAAGATAATATTATACATTAACACAGGCTCAGTACAAGTGTAGTATATAAAACACCAATGCGTGTTACAGCTTTATTTTACTAGTTCAATGGGGGCGAGGGATTAATGGGGGTTCGTACACAATATATAGTAGATTATGGTATATTCCTATTACCTAACAAGTAAAATGGGCACTTCCACTATGTCGGTCATTGGGATGGTTCAGGATCACCGCACTACTACCGTCTACACAGCCAGCACTTACTTTGACACAATGAGTAGATAGCACATCGTCGATGGACTGGGCTGAGACCTCGTTGCCCTTATTGACGGACTTCTTCGATGTAGCTGGTGAGACGACGAGCGGGACTGGGGAGCGAGGGTTGCTGGCCCCTTCACGGTTATAATGATGCGTGGAAGAAGCTGAAGGCCCCATATATTGGAGGTCTCAGGCAAGCAGATGTCCTTTCTTAATTAACACTAAACTGGCTGAGTCTAGACGGCTGTTTGGTCAAGTAACAGAAGTACTGGCTGGATAGCAGTTCCTTGAATTAACAAGGTTACTAATCACGCGGCGGTGACCGTGACTCTGTTGGGTTAAATCTTAATTTCACCTTAGACACTGTAGGGTGGGTCAGCTTACGTGGATGAACACCTGCTCCCCTGATTACTGATATGTCTATGTTATTCTACCGGTCTGGATGCTTTGGTCTGATAGATAACCATTATATGTGTGTGTTCCAGTTCGAAAAAAATGCTGTGGCGAAAAATTGAAATTGAAATTCTTTATTGACCATAAAACTATTACATCAAAAGGACAGGGAAGTATACTACTCCCACCCTCACCTTTGTCATCCCCTTCTGGGGTTTACAAAAAGTTATAAATGTTATAACAATACAAGAACTATCTTTACACCAATGAAATCGTACATTTTGACAAGAACATTGTACGACATCAAAAGAACAGATAATGTAATCTTACACAAACTTAAAGGTCATAAACCTCGGAGCAAAAATTTTTATGCATTGGCAGAATTATTTTAATCTCTCCATTATTAATCATCCAACAATCTTAGTTTCATTATAACAGTATCAACAGATGGTAAGTTAGTCCCATTGTTATACTGGTGTTCTGTAAAACATGCAAATAATGCTGAAAACTCTCGCTACATATGGCAATCACTTCTCTTCTTGCATTTTCCCATTCCTCTCTTTTTCTTTTTATTTCCCTCATTATCATTCTAATACTTGCATTGCTAACAATATCAATAGACATCTTTTCTGCAGTTTTTGGAGCCAATTTGTCAGACATTTCATTTAAATGAGTCCCCACATGCGATGGAATCCATACAAACTGCACAGTGCATTCCATTTCTTGCATTGCTATGACAAGTCGCTTACAGATAATAACAATATGAAAGTTACATGGATTTTTCCTCTGCAAGGCTTCCAATGCGCTTCTACTATCAACAAAAAATGTTTCTTTACATTTCTCTATAAAAACCTGAAGTCCTTCATAAATTGCATGCAGTTCAGCCAGCGTGGATGAGGTGTTGTTAACAATTCTTTTACAAACCGTTTCATCTGCATAACACTCATAACAAGATATTCCCATATGAAAACCCCACAATTCGCTTGACCGTTACTTAATACAGAGCCATCACAAGATTTGTGTACAGTGTTTCGCCTGGATTTTTTTTCTCTAAACAAAACATTTCCTAAATAACTAGGATGCCAATCTTCTTTTTCCTCTTAAGCTGTAAAATATCTACTGTAATGCATCCTTCGTGTATGGGATAAGCCTTATGTAAATTTGCAATGAAATGCAATATTTTCTTCTCCATACTCCATCATAATATTATACAGTAGCCTTGCATGGTCCTCAGAGTGGCGGCTACAGCAAGCGCCTTTACTCTGAGTTCTTTACTTAGTAGTTCTAACTCCATTCTCACTATTTCAGTTCTAGTGTTCCGTTGACAACCTAAAACGATTCCCATGGCCTCATTTTGCATCACTTCAAGCTTCTGAATAACTTTCCTACTTCACATTATAAGGAAGAAAGCTGCATAGTCAATAACTGAACGTATAGTACTGATGTAAAACATCCTTAAAAAGTGGAATATCTGCTCCATTTCCCTTCCATGCTAAAGCTCTTAACCTGACCTAACATAACCTAAGGTCTTAAACGTCCTTTACATGCATTCTCCAGGTATTGCATCTCACGTACTTTACTGTTGGACTTGTACCCAATGTACACATCCCAAGGTCAGCGATCAGAGAATCAGCTGTGGCAAAGTCGTGAAATGCTTGTGGTAATGATGATGAGATAGAGAGAAGAAAGCCGTTTGCTCTGAAGATGGAAAACGGTGTAAGAGGAAGGTAAAGTTAGGAAGTGGGAAATAAAGTAGGAGATTTGATAGTAGGTGGGCTCTCCACCTTGTGGGGATTGCTTTTGGTTTCAAGGTTGGCGCGATACTTGTTCAAAACTTTAAGCGGCTAACACACGTTCAATAATATTGTTTAGTATAACAATGGGCATTGATAATAATGACATCTTCCACAGCGCAGGGAGTTCACGATACAGCTGCATACATTCCAAAATGAACCTCCTGTCCATTTTTGTGGAACCCGACCTGTTTACCTGTTGACATCCCGACTGACGAACTGTTGAGCAATATAATTGAGACCTGTCACAAACCATTCAATATTATTGAATTGAATTGAAACAGTTTACTTAGCCAGAAAAACATAGATACAGAGTGGATAATAATAACAATATTAACATGGCTGAGCCAGTTGAGAATCTGAGCTCTCTTTTAGGCACCTGATGTATACTATACATTTATCTCAAGGAAGTATTATGTAACATTCAGTATCATCTAGAATAGTACAATAGCATGGTGGTAATAAGAACATCTCATAATGTTACCACGGTTATCACTTCGATATATATTAATTTTATTTATTTATATTTTTATTTATTTATTCTTATACTGCATATACATAAATTACAGTGGAATTGAAAAACATAAGTATAATGGGGGAGCAGTACAACATGGGTTGTACAGTAATAAGGTTGAACAAGAGGACAGAGCTGTCAGGATTATGACTAGTTGGCAATTATGTCTATTGCAATGGTAATTAACTTATATATTTACACGATAATTTCCGATAAAACGGTTTTTATGGTACAATAAAAGCAGATACTGTAAATATAGTAGGTGTTACAAGAAATATTAATACTTAGAAAATAGATATTTTTTAAAGGGTGATTTAAAGGAAGGAAGAGTAGTCTTTGCTCTGATGTGTGGGGGTAAGTTGTTCCACACCTTCACACCGTGATATTTTATGGAGGTGTGGGACTGAAAGGAGCGCATGGGGGGGTGGTCTTAGTAGCTCTGGGTGCCTTAAGGTGTATCTCTGATTATTCCAAAACTGGAAATAATTATTGTCAAGCAAGTGATTGATAGATTTATAAACAAAGAGGGCACAGCAGTAGGTGTTAATATCTTCGAATTTTAACATTTTCAATATAGCAAATTTTTCGTTTGTGTGATCTGTTTTTTCAAGTAGGTCATTGTCCGTACAACTCTCTTTTATGAAGTAACCAGAGATTGTGTTTTTCAAGAGCCAGAGGCCCCCCATAGTGTGTGACAGTGTATCAGGTGTTGGTAAACAAGATCATGATAGATTTCTTTCATTGCTGTGAGAGTGAGTGACTGTCGAGTGTGATACATGATACTGCACTGTTTATTGACTTTACTGTGAATGGCTTGTATGTGGTTTCTCCAGTTAAGTTTTTCATCAACAATAACTTCGAGGAATTTACTATTTTGTTCACGTTTGAGGACCACTGTATATTACCAAGGTACAGGGGGTCCAAGTCTGGGGGTAAGTTTTTCCTTCTGTGAAAGATCGTGTAGTGGGTTTTCTCGAGGTTTAAGGTCAGTTTATTACGTATTACCCAGGTCCTGACTTTAGTCAATTCAGTGTTCATAGTTCTCATCAAGGAATGGAGGTCTGAGTTGCTGGCATAGAGATTACTATCGTCTGCAAATAAGTTGTATTTTATGAGTGTGCTGGCGTGGACTATGTCGTTTATGTACAACAAAAACAGTACTGGACCGAGAATGGAACCTTGGGGGACGCCATACAAGATTGGCGAGGAGTCAGATTGGTGATTAGTATAGCAGACATACTGCATCCTGTTGGGCAGATATGAGGTAAACCAATTGTGGGATAGGCCCCTAACGGCGTAATGTTCAAGCTTTGAAAGGAGGATGGTACGGTCGACAGTATCGAAGGCTTTAGAGAGGTTCAAGAATATACCGACTGTGAACTGACTGTCATCAAAGGAATTTAAGATGTCATTAGTAAAGGATATCAGAGCACTCTCAGTCGACCTTCTAGCTCTAAATCCAAACTGGGAATCTGTAAAGATGATATTGGCATTGCAGAAGGAATTTAGTCTACTTCATGCTAGCTTTTCCAGTATCTTACTCCAGGCTGGGAGGACTGATATGGGGAGGTAATTCTTGAAGAGACCTTTGTCCCCAGATTTTTTATATGCTGGGTGAACTTTAGCAATTTTCAGTTTATCAGGAAAGACACCACTAGTGAAGGAGGAGTTACAAATGTGGAGAAAAGGTAGTAATAAGTGGGCCACTTTCTTAATGATGCTCATTGGTATATTGTCTTCGCCTGCTGCTGCATCTTTGGACACTTTTATGATGGCCAGTAATTCATCTGCTGTGACAGGGGATAAGAATAGTTCATTTTGCTGTCTGTTTTGCAGGTAGGCTCTAAATTCCTCATGGTGATCAGGGATGCTCTCTGCAAGATTTTTGCCAACATTAATAAAATATTCATTGAAGTGGTTGGCAATGGGGGAGGGTTCCGTTATAACTGAATCATTTATCATAAAAGCTGAGTGGGGGGCCGAAGGCTGAGTGTTCCTGTTCTGAATAGAATTTATGACATTCCAGGTTTTCTTACTGTCGCCTGATGCTGACTGGAGCTTATTTGTATAACAGTTACGTCTGGCATTTCTAACTGCCTGAGTTACTCTATTTCTGATACTTCGGTAAGCATCACCGAAAGTTATGGGTCTTTTTGCAAATTTCCTTTGGAGTTTGTGTTTTTCTTTTATCATTATCTTAATTTCGCTTGTGATATAGGGTTTGGAAATGGATACAGTTTTCACTGACTTAGTCTTGAGCGGGATGTATTTATCAAAGCAAGCATTGAAGATGCAAGAGAAGTTGCAGCTGTTCACTCTAGGGTTGTCGTAGGCATAGACAAGATCCCAGTTCACATTCATTAGGTTGTTTTCAAAAAGGAGCATGTTGTCGTTCTAGTAGTCTCTGTATTGTATTGAGACTCTACTAGACCTTTCAGGTCTTGTGGCTGTTTTATACATGGCAAAAACTGGGATGTGATCTGAGATATTGTTATAAATAATTCCACTTGCAAGGTTGTTAGGAGTGTTGTTAGTCCAGATATGATCTATCACAGTGGCAGAGGTGGCAGTTACTCTAGTGGGTTTGGTTATAGTGTTGAAGAAGAGTTTAGAATGACAGGTAGCAAGAAGGTCTAATACTGAGGTGTCGGTTTCTGATTTTAATAGATCAAGGTTGAAATCTTCTGTAATGTAGCAATGTTTCCTCTCTGAACTTATGATAGTGATAAACTCCGAAAATTTATCAAGAAAATTCCTTACATTAGTGTGGGGTCTTCTGTAGATTACTCCTACTAGGATATTTCGTGCGTCGTTACGTAATTCAATGAAAACACTCTCCATGTACTCCTCCTGAACCTTTAAATCATCTCTTACAGAAGTATTATACTTGATATCAACATATAGGGCGACACCACCACCGTGTCGTGACGTGTTGACGCAGTGTCTATTATAATTAGGAATGTTATACAAATGGTCAATATCGTTAGTGAGTTTGGTCTCACAGAACCCAAATACATCAAATTTGTGGGCAATAGGAGATAAACAGTGATCTAAAAAGGGATCTAGATGAAGGGGAATACTGCTGATGTTGTGGTTAATCAAGGAGAAAGAAAAATGACCAATAATTTGCTTGGAAACACAGAAAAAAGCGTTTAGTTGAAGAGAGTCTCAAGCAAGATGTTACCTCCAGTGAAAACAGAGAGAGACTAACGCCTGTTTGCTGTGTTAAGAGGCTGGATGCCGCGCATTAAACTAGTCACTTTACCTTCAATTATGTTCAATAATTGTTAAAATGACTAAAAAATTGAATATTAAACTTTTAAAATTATTGAATAGTATAAACTTCTTGATATTTACTAAAATAGTAAGGAATTTAAGCCCTAGAACCGATTAATGTATTGGCGGACTGATACTAAAGCTGGTTGCCCGGTCACTGCAAGCGAAAACATGTTGAGGTCGGTTCGTAAGAACTTCGTTAACCGAATTTTTGTTCGTTAACCGAATTGAAGATCCTTATGGAAGGCAGTTCGTTAACCGAAATTTCGTTAACCGAGACGTTCGTTAAACGAGGGGTCTCCTTAGTCTGTACTCACCCCTGAAGATGTGAATTACATGAAAGCGCTTGGGAACTTCGTGTTTTCTTCTTTCCTTGTGGTTATCAGCACATACCTGGATCACGCGCACCCACAGACACAGACACCCACCCCTGCCTCGCCGAAATGAACAAAATGCTTGGAAGAAACAATCTCCCAACAATGAGTTTCCCAGCCAACCCAGCTTCTGGATCTGTGCTACAAGCATCCTGCTTAACCAACCCAGATGCACCACAGGAGACAGACAACGCAGAAGAAAAAGGAGCAGCAGAGCAAACACCAGCCGCAACAGTACATGAAACAAACGAAGCTGACAAGGCAAAGTCACAAATGATTGAAACATCCACCCAAGGTACAGCAGAGAGGCAGGACCTTCAAAATAACATCCAAAGAGAGACAGGAGCCGTAAGGAAAAAAGTCACAACAGCAACCATGGATATCCAGGGCGAGGAAACGCTCCTGACTTTAGAATCTGCAGACGACTGTGAACTACAGATTCACTGGTGTGACAAAATATTTATCCCTAGGGAATGCAAAACGATGCCAGACATTATACAAGCCATAACGAAACAAGAACTAAAATGGTCCTACTCTAACGAAAAATACTCTGAAGCACTAGTGGAAGCTAACCTGATAAACCAAAGAATTAAAATAAGGAGACACAACTTCAAAAAAGAAGAACAATGGAAATTCCAAAGAATTCGTAACGAACTGGTTCCGGACAAGAGATCGCCACCCGCTCAACAAACAAGAAACAAAAAATCAAAACACAATGAATAACAACAAACCCAGAAGACTTACCATCATACAACACAACGTCCGCAACTGCGAAACAAATAAAAACAACCTTGCAAACACATACCTCAGCATTGATCCGGACATAATTTTAATAGTCACAGCAATTCAAATTCCAAGAAAATAAAAATATTTGGATATACAACCTACCAAAGAAATAAAACAGAAGAATTAAATGATGGCGTGGCCATTGCTGTAAAACACAGACTCTAACATCAAATCATCGACGATTTCCAGGATGAATTCCTGGAAATCAAAATAACTACCACACTTGGAGAAATAGCAATAGCCACAGCATATCTACCGCCAAGAAGGAACTACCTGCCGGCCCCAGACATGATAAAACTATTGAACTACAACTGCACAACATATATAATAGGAGACCTGAACCCAAGACATCCAATATTTGGCCACGGAAACAGGAACAGGGTGGGCCCAGCACTGCATACCATAATGAACACAGGGAAGCTGATCCACCTAGGACCACACTTCACCACATTCATTGGCAATAACAAAACAACAACCCCAGACAAAGTCTTCACCAATAACAAGGCATTCCTGAATTACCATATAAAACAAGGACCACTAACTACCAGTGACCACATTCCAATGATAATAAAACTATCCACAAGCCCAATCCAAGTACCAACAACCCCACGTTTCCAAATGCAAAAAGCAGACTGGGAAGGCTACAGGAAGCAACTAGAACAAGTTAAGATCCCAGATCTCCAAGGCAAAATACTAGAAGATATAGACAACGAAGCAGATACCCTAATACTTAACATCAAAAAGGCAATAGAGAACAACATACCAATCACAACATATCGAACGCTACCACACATCAGGACATCTCATGAATTACGAATGCTCCAAGTACAACAGATATGGAACGAACTAATAAACAACCTGGATACCACAAGAAATGACAAGAACTTCTGGCAGAACGTAAACAAACTTCTATGAAACGACAAACCCCAACAAAAGTACATAAAAGACCAAAACGGGAAAAAACTCTTTGAAGAAAAAGAGATAGAATCTGCATACAGGAGAGAATGGAAAAAAAGTATTTCAAATATCAGAAGAAGAAAATGAGCAATTTGATGAGGAACACGAAAATCACATCTGCAGGTTAATGGCTGAAATGATACATAGGATAACCCCATACCATGTGGTGGACAAAACCAGGCTCAACACGATAGAACCAATTACAGAAGGAGAACTGCTACTCTACATCAGACACACTAAAGAAAAAGCACCAGGATTTACAAAAATCACAAGAAATATGATCCTATACCTACCCAACAATTGCACACAAGGCATCCTTGAAATATTAAACTCAGCTTTGGCAAGTGGATACTTCATTGATGCATTCAAAAACGCAAAACTCATATTCATACCGAAACCAGCCAAAGATCACACTCAAGTAATTAACTACAGACCGGAAAACACAGGAGCGAAAACGGACTACTAAACCCCAGACAACATGGATTCACTGAAAAAAAGGGAACACATACTGCACTAGCCATAATCACGGAAACGTTAGCCAACAAGAAAGCAGAAAGAAACCAAGTCAACATTGTATTAAGAGACGTTAAGAAAGCGTTCGATAAAGTGTGGCACTTTGGAATAAAATTTAAACTGCTCCAATTAAATCTTCCAGACCCACTAGAAAAAATCTTCTGTGACTTCCTAGACGATCGCACCGCACAAATACAAATTGGCAGCTATATAGGACCACCCATAGAACTGAAAAGTGGAGTACCCCAAGGTAGTGTCCTTTCACTCACGCTGTACAATATCTACACAGCAGACCTACCAGAACCAGCTCCCTACAGTGAATATTACTTAGAAATTACTTGGAAACTACTGTAAATAAATTAAATTCAAGACTTATAACCTTTTTAACACAAAAGGGAAAACAAACAATAGAAAACAGTGGGGCTATATGATGGGGCTGGCAGTGTTTGCTCGGCCTGTGATACCAACAAGCTGGACAGTGAACGCGTCAGGTGAACGGCTGGCCAGTTGACAGGACCCCAGAGAAGGTGGTTAGTTTCTGACGCTCGTGTTTACGAATTTACCTGAGTTTACTGGCCTTCACCCATCTCCCAAACTAGTGTGGAGGTCGTCCCAATCTACAAGGCTCTTGGCCGAGATGAACCTGTGAGTGGAGGAGTTTCAGACGCTGGACTGACGCCCGGGA
This sequence comes from Homarus americanus, assembly GCF_018991925.1. Classification (NCBI taxonomy): domain Eukaryota; kingdom Metazoa; phylum Arthropoda; class Malacostraca; order Decapoda; family Nephropidae; genus Homarus; species Homarus americanus. Next base: position 7,077,225 of record NW_024715228.1, read on the forward strand.
GCTTCGGTGCCCCGCACTACTACTCCTTCGCACAGCTTCGAGTTCCACTCACCCAACTATTTCAATGTACTACGTTACTGTACACTTTGACATTTGAAACTGAGACTACGAACTCATTTCTATTTCCTAAGATTCCCTTTTCAATTTATGCTCTGACTCAGCTGTCGAAGACAAGAATTAAATTGATTTCAAGGTTCAGGATGGCAGTCCCTGGTGGGCGGAGCCTAAGACAGGTAGTATCTGATTACACCCGTTAGATTCTCAAAGATACCTGGTCTGACAGTTCCATTCAGGTTAATTAATTACTTTCGCAATTAACATCCTTACAACAATTTCACCATAAACATCAGATTCTCTGATGTCCACATGTGAAAAAGAGGTGACTTCAGCCTCGGTCAACAATCACTGGCATCTCTAGGGCCGACGTCAATGACACCTCACTCTCACTGCCGACTCTACCCTGAAGGCTTCATCTGCAATCAGACATCTCTAAGTTAACGCAAAGCAAGGGTGTTCTCTTACCAAATTCAAATGCAAGAACACCCTGTGCGGAATTTAGGTATATTTGAGTTTCTCAGATAATGTGACATAGAAAACGGAGGACTCAGATCTCCTGAAGTGGTTAGAGAACGAATGTTTTAACTGGGAGACTCAAAAGGTTTACAGGTTTTGTGAGCGTGGAGCGTAATATGAATTATTAGGTTTTAACAGACTAGCCATGTCATTATGACCATGACACAAGGATCCAGCTTCATCCATTTTTGTCCCTAGGGAGCGGGTTCAAGTACATTCAGGAGCCGGTGCATGGCCAGTACTTGCCAACAGTGCGTAACAGAAACGTGACCGATCGCCCAAGCGGCTAACGAGCCGATCAGTGGTGAAGAGGATAAAAGTAAAAGTAAGAAGTATGGCTTGCAATCGCCTCTTTCACCTTGACTATGCAGTCAGGGCAATCCCAGCAACAACCTTCATGCTTTACGGCAACTTGTATCGTCCTAAACTCTGTATTGGTTAGGTTTGTACCATCTACATCCGTCGTCACCCTACAAATTATATATACCGTATCACTATACGAACGTGGCAGAGTGTATTTCTTGTGCTTACCCAGAACCGTCAACTCGTCAATTGGCGCGATACGGTCGGGCATCCATTCGTACGTGATCCGTGGTCCGTGTCCGCGTCTGTATCCGCATCAGTGTGTCCGTGACTCCATGAGGTGAACATCCATATATCAATGAAAACTATGTAGTGTGAGGTCCGCGTTTCCCCCAGAAAGTCACCTCACCTTAAGATGTCCCGACATCTGCGTCAAAAATTACATGAGTATAGCCACTTCCTTTTCATGGCTGGTATCATCCTCCACAGAAGATATCAAAATGACAAAAGAAAACATAGGTGGTGGGTCCATGAAATCCCTTAGAAGCGTCGTAAGCATGGTGTATACTACCACTTAGTGAAGGAATTGGAACTGGATGAAGAACAATTCCAACGTTACTGCAGACTGACCAGAGAGCAGCTTAAGCAAGTACTCAACCTGGTGGAAGAATCTGTGGTGAAAGTGAGCAAGACAAGAGAGGCAATATGCCCGAGGCAACGGCTAGCCATATGCTTGAGGTATGTATGCACACACTGACTGATATAATTGTGCGTAATATATATACCCAGTAACAAACAAATAATAATGATAATGGGTCCACCAAGTGGGATGGAGGAAGAGCAAAACTTTCCAGTTACATAACACTCTGTGCGATATGATTTACTGATTTACTACGATGCATACATACATACATACATACATACATACATACCAGTTATACCAGCAATTTTCAGCGCCATGGTGATACAGATTTTTTTTACAGATTGCCCACGAGGGGGCTAGTTTACTGGGCACCCCCTTACATCCTGTGCAAGGTGAAGCGCAGAAGTGTTTACAGCGCCCAACTGGGAAGCATGCGGAGTTCATGCTTGCCTTTATGACTCATGCATTAAGGGCGTAAAAGGCCTGAAGGGTCATGGGTTTTGTCAGCAAGTTACATAAAGTGACAATGATGTGTGTGGGGGGGGGAAAATTCCCGGTACAATTTATCTGTTTATGGCAAAGTGTGGCAGGTCCCTAATAATGTCAAGTGCCAGGCATGTCACTAGAAGGAGGGATGTCTGGTCAGGGAGGGAAGAGGTGCCAACCCTGTAGGGGGAGGTTATAGGGCAAATGAGGATGTGGTGAAAGAGGGTGTGAGAGTCTGTTGACCACAAAGTTTACAAACAGTGTGGCCAGGCTCAGGGTTGCCAATGTACTAGGCGTGGCGAAGTACAGTGGGGGTGGTGGGGCAGGTACAGCAGGGGTGGGGGAGGCACATAGGCATTGACAACATTGAGGGACACACCTTTTAGTGTTATTGTGATGGTGTGTTCGTCGACATGTCGGTGGGGTACAGGTAGCCGGGGGTGGTGTCCTCAGGTCCAGGTAGCCCTGGTGGAGACAGCTCAGACACGGGAGCGGGCGCGGCTTGCGGTGGGTGGTGGACAGGTTGAGGCACCAAGTGTTGTGAGGATGGGGCAGGACTTCGCTCGGGGGCAGCAGGACACACCAGGGCAGGCCCGGTAGGCGCTACACCAGTAGTGAAGGCCGCCGGCGGTGGAGTAGGCCGTGAGCAGGGGGGGCTCACAGGGAGACTACCAGCTTGTGTCAAACCAGAAGAGAGGAGTGACTGGGTGGCAACAGAGGGCAGGAGTAGGTGGGAGATGGTGGTACAGAGTGTAGCGAAGAGTTGTTCAATACGGTTGGTAAATTCTTGGAAGAGGGATATGATCTGTGTCATGTCACTGTGGGGGGGCACCGGTGGGAGCACAAGGCCTGACAGCCTCAGAGTAGAGACAGGGAGGAGGCCCAGTAGTAGTTGAGTTAGGAGACGGCCGGGACTGCTGTGTTGTAGCCAGGTGAGGCCAGGCAGAGGCAGGTGTTGTTGTAGAAGGCGTTGCTGGAGACAGAGAGACAGAGGGTACACAGGGGGGTGTGGCCCGGAAGACTGGGGGGGGGGGCGTTGTGGTAGACTTGGCCTTCGGGGAGGCTTTTCCCCTGGGACAGACGGGCGATTGGGGCATTGCCATGAGTCAGCATTGTGCCGGCCGCCACAGTTACAACATCTGGGATTAATTACATAGCCCACCCCACCACTATTAAGGTGGTCTTTGATTTTCTGGGCACAGGCGGCGGAGTTATGGTTACGCGAACAGAAGCGACATCTAGGACGATCACGTCGACAGCAGGCAGTGAAGTTGTGACCCCAATGAGAACAGACAGCACAAAATGCAGGTTCAGGATGATAGGCTTCTGCATACAGTGGGGGGTAAGAGTGGGTGGGCATCCACAGTGGTTGGGCACTCCCTACCCTTCCACTTGACAATGACAGCGGGTTGTGGAACTCTCCCCCGGTAATGGCGACGTATACTCAGTATACTAGAGTTAAAGTCACGCGCATCTTCGATGTCAGCGTATAAGGGGAAACGTTTCACTAGGATGTGACAACATTCATCAGCGTCTACTGGGAGGGGGGGGAGGAGGGGGCACCAGGACGACCCCGTCAAAGCCAACAGTACTAAGTGTTTCATAGGCCTCAGGAGTCTGACACTTGATAAAGTTCCGGTTCTTACCTTGTCGGAATTCAGTGCTGAAACCGTGCTGTCTGCAGTACTCCATCATCCAATTAAAGCGTTCCTCTACAGTTTTCAGAGGGTCCTTGGGGAAGTGGAGATTCAGCTTACTTGTTTGTTTGGCAGAGGGCAGGGTGATAGGGTCCATGGCATTGGTGTTTCCACTGTGGCTTGCGTTTCCCATAGAAACATTACCGTCACTGTCATAATCACTGGGATCTGACTCTTGAAGGGTGTTGGATTCAGTATGACCAGGCGAGTTGGTAATGGCATCAGTATCAGAGATGTCTGCGTCTGCGTCCATGAGAGAGCCTCTTCTGGGACGTTTATGTCGACCCCCCATGCTGGCAAAACTTGCCGTCTGAGGGGACCTTGGTGGGACGATCGGGAAGTCGAGAGCACCTATGGGCACGTCTGTCCCCTTGGGTGGTCACGCCACGACTGCGCCATGGTGATAGACCTCCATATGTTGGCAACGACTATGGAGTCCCTATGTTGAGGTGACCTGACATAATAAATGGCTGGGTTTTGTCTGACCAGTTCCACCAAGGCCTCACAAACTTCTTGGCTGGTCAGTCTGCTGGAGTCCTTACGTTCGGACATGGTCTATGCTGTGGAAAAACATCTATGAAATAGGTAAAATAATATAGTTTGAGAATTTACTCTGAGTTTCTGTAGGTCATACTTTTATCCTCCTCACCACTCATCGGATCGTTACCCGCTTGGGCGATCGGTCACGTCTCTGTTACGCACTGTTGGCAAGTACTGGGCATGCACCGGCTCCTGAATGTACCTGAACCCGCTCCAGTGTTGGTCAAGTCTTGTCTTGAAAGAGCTCACACTCGGTGCCTTCACAACACTTTCTGGTAGATTGTTCCAAGAGTTCACAACTCTCACTCCGAAAAAGTTTGCCATCACAGTTTTCTGGACTTGCGTCTTCTTCAATCTTGAGCTGTGACCCCTTGTGGGGCGAGCGTCCGCCAGCTCCAAGTAAGGACACTCGACTGAGAAGTGCCCCTTGAGATGCTTATACATCTCAATTTGGTCACCCCTTGCCCGCCTGTAGTATAAGGTCATGTTGCCCCCACAACAGCTTCGGTGGCCGTCCATGTCCGTGAAAATCGCACACTGCGCGATTCCTCGCGGATACGGACACGGAACTGATGCTTCTCAACCTTTTCCCAAATACTCGATTTTTCACTGACACGTATTCCCGACACGGCCACGGACGGACACGGATCACAAAACTTTAAGCGGCCCACACACGTTCAGTAATATTAACTCAATATTTGAATGTCCTGTTCAGTCTAAGCATCGATTTGTTTCCATCATACAACAAGGACTATAATTTACATAATCAGCTGCTTCCTTAGTGTTAGTACAGGAGGAAACCTGTTCGGGCCAAGCAGGACTCGAACCCCTGACATATCATAAGAGACACGCATGTTCTAACAAAAACAACACTAATAATATTGTCGTCGGCTGTCCTTGGTCAAATTTATTAAACATCGGTTATTATTATTATTTCTTAGTACTATTATGACTAATATTATTATTAGTATTATTAATATTATGTTCTCATAGTTTAGATTAATTTTCCTGTTCCCTGATACTCAGTGAGAGACTATAATACAATATTCAATTGGTACCCGGGCGTCGTTGAGCCAGGTGTTCCAATAATTCTTTTGTTTGTGAAATACATTCGAATATAAATTTCCCGTGCATAGATTACCTGCAGTTTATTTTCTGTTTAAATCAATTTGATGCATTAATTTTCAATACTAAATATTATATTCGCCATTAATTATAACAGATTGGATATATAGTCATAGGTTATGAGTTTTTACAACACCATGTAGGTAGAGTTAGCAGCGAGAGAATGGTCATCCAGGAGCGGTTACCTCGCGCTAGGAGAATATAGTGAAATATACCAAATACAACAATCTTTAGCTGAGAGGAGTGAAACCAACAGATAGCTTGTGAAGCAGTGGTACTGGTAAGCACTAGTGAAGTCATGAAAGTTGTAGGCCTAAAGAGATGCGGCAGAAGACCAGTACTCGCGGGATCTAGGAGTGAGCATCATGGCGCGTCGGCTCTTGTCTCTCCTGTAGTTGTGATCTTTGAAAATTAAATGCGATTTATTCATCTTTCGAATATTATAACTGACTGAGATGGATTTGGAAATTACCATCGGGCGAGTTACTGACCGAGATGTATGATTACTTAAGGTATTTTTGCTATTGCCAGTTAGTGAAAATACGCAATAAATGCCTTGGAATAATAATGGTACAGAGTTATATACTACTGCTGAATGTTATAATAAACTAAACTCTGCCACTACAGTGTTTATGCATTCTGATGTTGATTGGGGTGAACACAAACATTGGGTTTTCTCTGATGTGAGACTAATGTACAGTGTGATGGATGACACGTACCAAAAGATTAATCAGTTTTTTTTTATTTGCTTGTTTTGTGTATCAGATTATATGGTAATATTGTACTGGAGCAGATGACTAATACCAGAAATTTTTTGATTTGGTTCATTTTTTCCACATATTCTTCAGTTGATAGTAATAAAAACGATACGTTTTATTTTAATTATAAGTATTAATTTTTTAGTTTTTTACTAAAATCATAATTCATCTGTAGTGGGCAGGCTCTGAAGGATGTGGGATATTGCAGACAAAAACCCGGTGAAAATTTATGACACTATACATAATGTCTCAACGTGCTTTGTACGTAAAGAAATTAATTATTTACCATAAATATTCGGTCTTTCTATATTAGTGCACTGTTCTATCCTAAACTAATCTGGGGGGGCTGTCCCTCTTAACCTCCCCCCCCCTTGATTAGGTTTGCTTTGGGGTGATTTTTCTGGTTTTTTTTTACACATTTCTAATACCCAAAAGAAAGAACAGTGCACTACTATAAATTGACCAGATATTCCTACGAAAAATGTGCTATGTCGACGTGTGTTGTCCTCCACGCTTTGTTTAAGCAGCTTGTTAACTCCCGGTGTACTCTTATGTCCTCAAAAATTGATAAAATTACACCATGCTGCTTCAAGAAAGTTGCTGTCATTGGTACTAGATATCAAAGTACTGTAACTACTTTCCGTTTAATATGGCAGGAGAAGTTAGGTAGGTTTCTTTGGTTGGTTAGGTCAAGTTCTATTAGGTTTTGTGCATTGCCGTATCATTTTCATTACTCGCAATCATCCAAAGAACATCTGTGGGAAAAAATTTATGAAATCAAACAACACGTTCTGGTGTCAGTCATCTACTCCAGGATTACTGATTATATAATGCTGTAGTTTCACCGATATGAAAAAGAAATACAACAATGATTAACTGCTTGTATTTGTGTACATATATGTATATTGTGATAAAGTAATTATGTATACAGAATAGTATCCCAGTCCTTTTCCATCTTGACAACTGCACTACAGTGAACTTATAAAATAGGCAAAATGAATTAACCAAACTGAGCCTAATCTGACCTTGGTTAAGATTTGTTTTATATTTATAGTGATTATTACAATCTGTTTTATATCAGAACCAGCAACTTGAAGACATTTCTCCATAGAAGATAAGTGCCTGTTACCTCATGAGGAGGACTAAAAGTAGATGAAGGAAATTTGCTTGGTATACAGTATAATATTTATATGGGTTTTGGAGCTCTGATGCCGCCATTTACAACCAGCGTGTCTGGAATATTTTGTCAGTTAGTTTCATAGAATAGTTTGTATCTATAGATTTATTACGTAAGGTTAGGTTTTGTGGAGTGGGAAAGTCAAGTGGATACAGTGCTTGCCTCCTGTTCCAGGGGTCATCAGTTCGATTCCCCGGGCGCTCCCAACTCACCCAGCTATAAGTGGGTATTGTACCTAAGTTTGCAACTTTGGGAAGTGAATGCGGTCAAGTGTCGTACCAACCATACTGCCTGCTTGTGTACTGAAGGCTTAGTATACAGTTTGCTGTATCATGCTCTCCCTAATGGACAGTCATGACTATGGGACCCACGTTCATTTTTTGTTTGTACACAAGGGTGTCTTTTTTGTGTACAATATTGGTGTGTTAAAGTTGAACCAGCAGTTGCCAGGAGAAACTGGTGGACTCAGTCACCAAGTTCTGAGGATATTTTTCATAAAATGAATCTATCTAACTTAAAGTAAAAGTTTTCATGTTCAGTTGTGACCCATGCACGGAACTCTACATTAATTTTGTATATAGGGAGATAAGAGCAAAAAAACCTTTACGATATATATATATATATATATATATATATATATATATATATATATATATATATATATATATATATATATATATATATATATATATATATATACACACACTAGACCCCGACTTACGACTACGTGGACTTACGACCGTCGGGACTTACGACCGCCTCAGATATAGATAAAAAAAATGACACGCATTTTCTATACCGAAACGTTTCCAGTTAATGTAGTCTCCATGTATAATTAGAAAATTATGGGGGCCCCATGTGCATTCAGCTGACTACATTAAAGGTTAAGTGCTCAGTCACACTGTATCCATTCCTTATTATTTATTACTTTCACTGTACTGTATCCATTCATCATTATTCATTACTTTTACTGTACTGTATTTCATTGTAGATTTTTTATTAATTTTTTTTTTTATCTATGTCGGACTTACGACCTGGATTTGGGTCCCTAACCCCGTCGTAAGTCGGGGTCTATGTGTATATGTATATGTATGTATATATATATATATATATATATATATATATATATATATATATATATATATATATATATATATATATATATATATATATATATATATATATATATATATATATATACACATATACATATACATATACATACATACGTACGTACGGGGTGTGCCCATTTCGTCACCACTGTTTTCACCCGTTTTGTCACCACTGCTTTTACCCGTTTTGTCACCGCGTTCATTCCCATCACCATTTCATGGGCAATACATTTCAGAAAATTTTTGCATAATTAATACAGTATTTCAATATATACATAAAATAACTACCGTAAGTTGCGGCGTAAAAGTCGACCAAGATTTTTAGTTCAAAATTCAGGTTTAGGCCTATACTCGCTGTGTAAGTCGACCCCCCCCCAAGGCCCAGACATAGGCTAGGCTAGAACTGAAATGTGGATATAGCCTATGGCAAAAGTGTGTAATAAGGCCTTGCCACTTTCTTCAAGACACTTGCCATAATACCTTTCTTAATTTGATATATATATATATATATATATATATATATATATATTCATACAAAAAGGGAAGTGGGCAACAGGGTCTACGTAAGACAGCAAGCAACCACTAAAAATCTTCAGTAAATTATCTCCGTAAGAACTCTGGTAAACACCAAGCAAACAGTTTAGAGACTTAGACTGTCATCTGCTTATTGGCCCCCCCCCCCATACACTGAACAAGCCTACATGGCAATTTACTAAACCATCGTGGCTTTATGCTCTTGCTGACATCCACTTATTATCCACACACCAACCTGACAACACTGTAGATGTCTTCTTGTCTAGTTGTAGCTGTTTAACACTCACGGTATTCAATTTTTAAACGGCTGAAAATATCTTATCCCTATGGCTCCCCCAGCAAAAAGGATGAAATATGACTCGAGTTTCAAGCTGAAAGTTGTTGCGTTTGCAAACTTTTCAAACAACAGTGCTGCAGCGAGGAATTATGGAGTAAATGAAAAGGTGGTGCGTGATTGGAAGAAAGGTGAAGCCTCCCTGAAGAAGATACCTAAGAAAAAATGTGCTGTAAGGACCGGCATTTGTCACTAATTGCTTAGAAGGTTGGATCAACGAAATCCATCAAGATGGCTATACAGTTACCCGAACTGACATACGCACCCATGCGACGTTCCAGAACGTCCGACCAGCGTGCCCCAGGTGATGCTCCAGAATGTAGGCTTTTTTATTATTATTTTTTAAAAGTTTTTTTTTCCTTGATTTATCCAGGGGGGGGGGGGTGTACTGCCAGCAGCACCTTAACATGGGGTGTAAGGGTTAAGTGGGCCAAAACACACCCAGATGAAAGCTAAAATTTTAAAGCAACTGCGAACTGGTGTAGTCGCTTCACGAAGAGGAAAATTTTGTTTCCGGCAGAAAACTAAAATTGCACAGAAACTCTCAGCAGACCTTGAAGACAAAATTACAAATTTCCTTTGATATGTCATTGGACTGAGGAAGGAACACAAGTGTCAGATTGGTAATATGGGTGAAACACCTTGTTTTTCAATATGCTTAGCAATAAAACTGTTGACTCCAAAGGCAAAAAAACAATTCTGATAAAAAGTACGGGTCACGAAAAGATGAAGTTCACTGTCGTATTAACATGCCTTGCAGAGGGAACTAAACTAAAACCAATGGTTATATTTAAAAGAAAAACAATGCCAGTTATAAAGTTCCCTTTGGGTGTTTATATCCATATCCATGAGAAGGGGTGGATGGACAAAGGTGGAGTAGATTTATGGATTAACAATGTATTTTTGAGTCCCAAAGTCAGTACACAGACAAAATTTTCATCTATAATTCACTTTAAAATGGCTGGCAAGCTTAAAAGTGAGTGTTTTGTGGTGCTGAGAAGAAAAAGAGATCCAAATTTTCGATTTTGTGTGTGATTTAAGCATTTCCGACTTATGACCATTTCAACTTACGACCTGGATGTCGATCCCTAACCCCGTCGTAAGTCGGGGAGTACCTGTATTGTTATGCCGAGGCATAATTTTGTAAACTACAGTAAAGTGCAGTGTATAAGTCGACATTTTAAGCTTGAAAAAACCTCTCCAAAACCAGAGGTCGACATAAGCCGAGTATAAAATGTGAAGCTTTACGACAGAGTGGTAAACAAGTGGAACAGCCTGCCTAACACTCATTGTGCATCACTTAGCGTAACTCCCGTGCCCTGCCACTAATATTTCCTACTGTAATTCATGTTTGGTGGAGATGATGACACTGACTTCCTTTCAAGTCTGTTCCTGTAGTAATAACTAATGATACTGGATTATTGGAATCAAGTGGGAAAATGGACTATTCCCATCATTTGTTGTTCAATCACCCCTACTGCTGTAACAGCTATGTTTGGCTATGGCATTTCCCTTCCTAAGTCACATAATCTAGTATCTCCCACTACCAAAACGTTTAACCTTAAAAACCATTAGATGCTATACAGTAAAACCTCGATAAATTGGACTTCAATATAGGTACTCCTATAGGAATTTGCTTTTTTCAGACTGAAATACTAAAAGAAAAAAAACGAAATGGGGAAGATTAATAAAAAAAATCTTATGAAATGAACCACACTTGCTGAATATTGTACAGTGGTTAATCAGATTTGCTATAGGCCTACTGAGAACTAAGACACTTGAGTATGTAAGCAGGCTGGGGCTGGTCAGGTGTTGCTGCATTCGTCAGGTTTATTTATTGATTCAGTATTATATTCTCATATGATTGGCCTCTTATGGTTTATGGTTCATCATGATTAATATAACATCTTCAGTAATAGAGAAAAAAGACAATACTGTATGTAATTTGTAATATGACTTGAAAATAAAAGGATCAGCTGTATCAGAAGGTTATTTACTCAAGATGCATTCATGTGAGAGCTTTCATCAAACCAGCTTACAACAGGGGTCACTATAACACACTGTATAGTATTTGATATGAAGATACCTTCTTAAAAACATTATTTACTACCTTTGAGTGTTATATGGTGACTCAGTTTGGCTACTTGTACACTTAGACAAATGATTAATGATTAAACCAAGGTATATGCAGATGCATAATACTTTACACTACAATATTACTTATTGATGCTAAGTATACTACAATAGTATTTTATTAAGTGGTGATAAATACACTGCAATAGTATAAATTAAGTGATGATAAATACACGACTGTACTGTATTAATTTACTAAGTGTTGAAGACAGACATTGTGGTAAGCCGATCAGCTATTTGCTCTTTGTAAACAATGACTCATGGTTTTCAGTGTGGGATTCTTTTTTTTTTTTTTTTCAGGAAAGCTGATTATTTTAGGATAATAGTTTATCACTGGCACCGAATGATTCTAAATTATGAGTACTGTGGTGGAATTGCATGAAGAAGTGTTAACGGAATCTTGTGGGAGTAAGGGGGAGGAGGCAACCCACCCGTGATACCCCCCCTCCCCTCTGCCAGCTAATCCTGGATAAACACTCGTCTTCCACATACAAAACACAGCTGTACTCCTACACTATTTGTTCTTAGTTTTATCTTTATAGTACTGTACAGTATACAGTTTTCTCTTTTTTTCATAAGACAAATTATGTGGTTACTTGCACATAACACTACCGTTACCGGTAATAACAATCATCTAGGTGACAACCAGACTTGTATGTCTGATTTTCAACCCAGATTTCTGTTAAATAATTTTTTTTCTTGGTGTAATATTCTTTTAATAACCTTGTTATACATTTAAAGACCTTAGTTGTTGAAGTGCAGTAATAATATAACAGATTCTCTTTAAAGAGTTTAGATAAGCCGTGTTATTCCCCCATATTTGCTTTTTGGGGACAGATATGCCCCAATTAGTCCGATTTATCAAGGTTCTACTGTACTGTACTTGGTTCATTCATGCACATCACTGCCTGCTTTTATTCATCCCACTAAATTTTAGTGCATCCTTCAACTTATCCTTCCATATCCTGCCATCCAACTTTGAGTTATACTCTTTTTTTACACCTCTTGCGTGTGTTTATACCAACTGCAAATAGTGTGAGATTGTAAATTACACTTAATAATTTGGTTTCCCAGTGTTTCTCTAATAACCAGGGAGACGATGGTGTTAAATCATTTCACTTTTAGTGTTTTGCCAACAAATCTGGAATACTGATCAACTAAAAGTTTGGGTGCATGTAGCAATGTCACTGTACTGTATGTATGTTTACCTGTCCCATCATCCATATGTGACATATTTGGTTTCTGCTCAGTAACTTTACGAAGATTTCCATGGATTGATTTTAGTTTTGTTGTGAAGGTATATGGGAATTGTGATACTCTAATTTGAGTCTGGTTACGAGTCCTGGTGGTTTTAGAAATGTACTAGAAATGCACTGTAGCTATGTAATGCCCTATGTTTTTAAAAGAAGTTGTCCTCAGAGGGTGAAATATATTAAATAATAAAAGATTTATTCATTTAAATAAGAAGAAAGTGTAATGGGTCATGACAAATTTTGCTAAAAAAATTCTGAAGATGCTAAATATTACACAATAACTCAACACCTACTTGTAAGTTTACATTCTGAAAACCAATAAGATTTTTTTTTTAATATCATCACACTGGAAATTTGAAAATTCATAGAAAATTACTAAACTTTGATGAAACAGTACAATTCACAGCAAATTCTTCATTAGCGACTAGACTGGAGAAGGGTGGAGACAAGCTGGGTGAACGGCGACACTGCAATTGACTGTACTGCGAAAGTAAACACTGCCACTGATTGCCTAACCTTTTCTCATCTTCCTCCTTTTTCCTTGTTTCTGGAATCTCCGCATTCTTTGCATGTAAATTTTCCCCACATAATTTAAAAAGATAATAAACAAGATAATGTTTATTGGGCATGTTTCTTTAGTATTGGGCAGCTCTGACTCTGAAGGGAATCACAATGGATCATCTATAATAACTTCTGTTCAAAATAAAAGTGAATGATACATGAACACACGTGGCACATGCATAGGTCTGGTGTCTGCTTTTTGGTGTGCTAGTGATATATATATATATATATATATATATATATATATATATATATATATATATATATATATATATATATATATATATATATATATATATATATATATATATATATATATATATATATGTTATCTTGATAAAATCACACGGGAAGATGGAAACAACGGAGTACCTTAGCTTTCGTCTTTATTCAAGACATCTTCAGAGGCAACTGGATTACATGGACAGAGAGAGGCTTAAATATACAGGGTGACCTAAAAACATGAGGTCAGGTCAAAATGATGACATCCACTAATCCACACACCAACACACACGTAGAGGAGCTTAAGAGAAGGGAGGTGACGTGACTAGACAAGTCAGGTCAGAAAAAAGGGGGCCCACAAAATAACTATCATACATCTAGATCAAAGGTTTTCAAAGCATTTTTAACCTTGGGCCACTGACAAATAAATTTATGTAACATATTATCAGTTTTGAACTGACCATCACTAAGGTTTATTGATTTTAATTCCTTAATCAAACTAGCTTCAACAAGAAGTCTTTCTGTGACACAAGATGATTTGAATACTTCTAAGCTTTTTCCCAAGCCTTACTTAGCTTTCGTCTTTATTCAAGACATCTTCAGAGGCAACTGAATTACATGGACCAAGAGAGGCTTAAGTACATATGGTGACCTTACTAAACATGAGGTCAGGTCATAATCATGACATCCACTAACCCGCACACCAACACACACGCAGAGGAGCTTAGGAGAAAGGGCGACGTGACTAGTCAAGTTAAGTCAGGTCAAAAATATGGGACCCACTAATCATCTATTCTACATCTAACTCCAAGGTTTTCAAAGCCTTTTTAACCTTGGGCCACTGACAAATAAATTTATGTAACATATTATCAGTTTTGTACTGACCATCACTAAGGTTTATAGAATTTAATTCCCTAATCACACTAGCTTCAACCAGAAGTCTTTCTGTGACACATGATGATTTGTACACTTCTAAGCTGTTTTCCCAATCAATGGGATGATTATTATTCCTAACATGAACGAACGGTGCACTGCTTTCAGATGCTGTTCTGATATTGTACTTGTGCTGTTTGATTCTGAGTTGCAATGCTTTCCCAGTCTGTCCTACATAATTTCCATTATAGTTGTTACATGGAATACAATAAACACTTTCATTTACATTCAAAGTTGGGCTATACAGCTCCTCCCCGACTTACGACGGGGTTAGGGAACCAAATCCAGGTCGTAAGTCGAAAATGCTTAAATAATACATAGAAATCTGAAATGGGTGTCTTTTTCTTCACGGCAACACAAAACTCTCACTTTTAAGCTTGCCAGCCATTTTAAAGTGAATTACAAACGAAAATTTTGTCTGTGTACTGACGTTGGGACTCGAAAATACGTAATTTGGCAAAATTTTGGTACGACTGAGGCAGGTCGTAAGTGCGAGTAGTCGTAAGTTTGGGAGGAACTATGTGTGTGTGTGTGTGTGTGTGCAGTACAGTACAGTACAGTATATTATATATGAAAGACTTTTTTATGTTTCATCTCTTTAATGTATTCTGTACATCATGTGCTTTACAATTGAAAGTTAATATCTACAATTGCCATGTTATTAATGAATAAGTGTGATTACAGCTAAATGTCTTAACTAATTAGATGAACATTTTAATTTTACTTAAAAATACTTTGTGAAACCAGTGAAGGAAGGGTGACAATACTGTATACAACTAAATAGGGTTCTCATTGACTCTGTCAACTTTTGAATGCATGTTTAAGAGGTTGCCTGATAACTTCTTCACTCCTATGGTCTGTTCCCTTAAACTTTGCAACTGAAGCCTTGGGTTAGTTTGTAGCAAGGCAGCTGATTGGCTGGCTGACATACACACAAGAGTGGCACTACAGTTCTCTAGTACATTATTTAATGTTATATTTATATTTTGATATTTCATGGGATAACAACTTTGTGTGCTAATCTCTGACAATTTCCAGAAGAAGCAAAAATATGCTAGTGAAACATACATGCGTGTTTGACACTCCCTTCTAATTGTACTGGTTAGAAGAGGTCTAGTGACAAAACAACTAGCCTTTGGTTTTCTGAGTCTCTCTCTCTCTCTCTCTCTCTCTCTCTCTCTCTCTCTCTCTCTCTCTCTCTCTCTCTCTCTCTCTCTCTCTCTCTCTCTCTCTCTCTCTCTCTCTCTCTCTCTCTCTCTCTCTCTCTCTCTCTCTCTCTCTCTCTCTCTCTCTCTCTCTCTCTCTCTCTCTCTCTCTCTCTCTCTCTCTCTCTCTCTCTCTCTCTCTCTCTCTCTCTCTCTCTCTCTCTCTCTCTCTCTCTCTCTCTCTCTCTCTCTCTCTCTCTCTCTCTCTCTCTCTCTCTCTCTCTCTCTCTCTCTCTCTCTCTCTCTCTCTCTCTCTCTCTCTCTCTCTCTCTCCTCTCTCCCTCTCTCTCTCTCTCTCTCTCTCTCTCTCTCTCTCTCTCTCTCTCTCTCTCTCTCTCTCTCTCTCTCTCTCTCTCTCTCTCTCTCTCTCTCTCTCTCTCTCTCTCTCTCTCTCTCTCTCTCTCTCTCTCTCTCTCTCTCTCTCTCTCTCTCTCTCTCTCTCTCTCTCTCTCTCTCTCTCTCTCTCTCTCTCTCTCTCTCTCTCTCTCTCTCTCTCTCTCTCTCTCTCTCTCTCTCTCTCTCTCTCTCTCTCTCTCTCTCTCTCTCTCTCTCTCTCTCTCTCTCTCTCTCTCTCTCTCTCTCTCTCTCTCTCTCTCTCTCTCTCTCTCTCTCTCTCTCTCTCTCTCTCTCTCTCTCTCTCTCTCTCTCTCTCTCTCTCTCTCTCTCTCTCTCTCTCTCTCTCTCTCTCTCTCTCTCTCTCTCTCTCTCTCTCTCTCTCTCTCTCTCTCTCTCTCTCTCTCTCTCTCTCTCTCTCTCTCTCTCTCTCTCTCTCTCTCTCTCTCTCTCTCTCTCTCTCTCTCTCTCTCTCTCTCTCTCTCTCTCTCTCTCTCTCTCTCTCTCTCTCTCTCTCTCTCTCTCTCTCTCTCTCTCTCTCTCTCTCTCTCTCTCTCTCTCTCTCTCTCTCTCTCTCTCTCTGTCTCTGTCTCTGTCTCTGTCTCTGTCTCTCTCTCTCTCTGTGTGTGTGTGTCAATAATTACAGTATACACCTATGGTTTGTGTGTGGAACAAAGTACAGTGTCTGGAAACACTATCCTGAACAGAACTCATAAAATTAAATAATGACCAGTAATTTATGTTTTATATATACAGTATACTGTACGTATAAAAATAATTATTAATATACGGTTTATTGAAAGCACTTGGCAGCCAGAAGGCTGAAAATATACAGTTACATAAGTGGGGAATGGATCGGATCACTTGATTGACAAATAAAATGCAAGTAACATATATGATGTACTGTATAATAACAAGGTGGGGAGAAGGTCATACTACAGGGCATTTCAACATAGTAACAGTGCAAAAAGGTAAGATTGTCTGGGAGTGAATACACTGGTTGATTACAAGTTGTTGATAAATTTTTACAATGGTTGGGACTGGGCTGTGTACTGTACAGTATACAGGTATGTGTGTGTGTTTGTTAATTTTTTGTTTTTGTGTGTGTTTTAGTAGTGTCTTGTGTTTATATTATATCCAATTATGTTAAGCTTGTTGCCCAATGGGATTGCAGTTGTCTTGCTACTCCCTCCCTTCTCTTATCCACCTCTCAACCTCCCCTTTTCCCAACCTCCACCTCCCCTTTTCCCACATTCTTCTTCCTTTTTCATACCTCCGTTGAGGAACTGCAGTAGTCTTATCATAATGCATTTGAACAATTAACCCATCACAAATAAGTCTGTCAGTACGTTGTCACCTTAATTGTTTATTATAGGTAATGCGTGACAGCTAACTAAACCTCCCCATGTCACGTCTCACTCCCTTCCCAACCTGCCACTCCCTATCCTCCACACCCATCCCCACCCACTCCCAACATATTTATTGTTTCAATTGATTGAACATTCCCATTTGGCATTGGATGACTCAAACTTTTTTTTATGAATTGTGGCTGGATATAGCGATGACCCTAAGAGTCTCACAGTGTTTCGTGATTCATCAAATGCTTTGAACCTTCAAACTGAGCTGAGTTTCATCGTGTCTGGTTGTGCAGTTCCAATGTTACCAGACCATTTACATACATACATACAAACAAACAAACAAACAAACATACTGTACAGTACTTGTATATCCAACACACTCATTTTAAATGCAATTAACATAAAGCACTGCATAATCCCCTTACTCTTTTAACCAACTTAGATGGTATGGGAAGTAAACGTCAGTTTTCTCCTATCCCCCTTTTATCATTAATAGCTCAAAATTAACAAGCATAAAGGTATTCAGATCTGACTGAACCACAAGTTTTCTTATTCTCAGCTGCTCTTAATTCTTTACACTAATATTCTAATATACCACAATAAACTTGGTTATAATAAGGACATGCTTAACAGCTTCAGTGTGATACATTAGCTAAAAGTAAAAAAAGAGTCGAGTCTGGAGGGCATCTGGTTGGGCATCCATGTAGGTGGCCTGGCTGTAGGTACAGATATCTCTATGCATCTAATTGGGAACACATGCATACTGTAGTATACATGTAACCCAATTGCTTTACACTAATCACTAGAAGTTCTTTTACACCTGCAATATGGAAGAATATTCAAGCAAAATTGTGTGTACTATACTCTAAAATGTCTCCTAAAAATCACAACTAAAATAGCAACAACAGTAAGTGGTGAGATGCAGTGGTGTCAACAAGTACAAGAGAATGCTATTGCTTAAATATACTTTGAGATTTATTTTTACAGTGCCACATTTATTGGTGAAACAAAACATTAATGAAACCTAAGGTATTAGTGATTGTCTAACTTGATGCTTCACCCGAAACAGATTCTAGAGGTTCAACTGCTGTGTATTTGTTCTTGTCCATCGAGAACCGTCCCCCGCATTGAAACAATTCTCAAGTTTTCTTTAGTTTAAAATATATATTACATAATAGGATAAGTTTAGGGATCACTTTGTCAGCCGGAAACCTAATTTACCGTATTTTCAGCATACAGTAATAGAAGCACGGCCATATAAGATGCACCCCCATTTTAGCAGGGAGTATTTAGGAAAAAACTTGTTTGTGAATGTTCCTCCTATATCCATTAGTTTTCTTTAAACAATAAATATAGTACAGTGGGGTATGCTATAACGAATCTAATTGGTTCTAGAACCTTGTTCGTTATAGGATTAATCCGTTCCAGGCCCCCAAATACAACCACTTAACACTGAAAAATATATAAAATTGTAAAAATTGTAAAAAAAGTGCATACACTGCATCTAAACCCCTGAAATAAAGAATATCATTAATACTTGTAATAAAAAAACAAATTAGTAAAAAAAAATTTTTTTTTTTTTAAATGTTCGTTGTAGGAGTTTCGTTCGTTATAGGAATATTCGTAGTAGGATCCGTTCGTTATAGCATACCCTACTCTGTACCAGTAAATGTGAGGAATAAATAAAAATACTGTACCAGTAAATAAGTTACAAAAAAAAATTCTATTGCCAAACCAGCAAATGAAAGCTTAACACAGTTGTCATTTGCATATACAGGTGCTCCCCGACTTACGACGGGGTTAGGGACCCAAATCCAGGTCATAAGTCCGAATGGCTGTAAGTCCGACAAAAAAAAATCAATTTTTTTTTTTAAATAAAAAGTCTACAATGAAATACAGTACAGTAAAAGTAATGAATAATGAAGAATGGATACAGTGTGACTGAGCACTTACCTTTAATGTAGTCAGCTGAATGCACATGGGCCCCCCATAATTTTCTAATTATACATGGAGACTACATTAACTGGAAACGTTTCGGTATAGGAAAAGCGTGCGTCATTTGAAAAAAAAAATTCACAACTGCGGCGGTCGTAAGTCCAAGCAGTCGTAAGTCGGGGACTACCTGTACTGTACTGTACAGCTGTACCCCTGTTTACCATAGTAACGGTGACACTACCTCCGCCAATTCCATAGCAACGTAACCCCCACCACCACCACCACCACCACCACCACCAGTCATCCTCCTGCTCCCCCGCTAAGTCGGCTAACTTGTGTGCAAAGAAATGTACAGGTATATTCCTTTTATGTGTTTGCCTTTAGGACAATTATTTATTTTAATTTCACAATATGTATGTAGGATGGTGTGTACAATATATCAGTAAAAATAAACGAAGAAAGTTACTTATATCTACCCGAAAATACAAGTTGAAAAACAACAGCTTAGCCCAGTACCCTGGTTACAAAGACGAGTAACCTGGCTACAATGCTGCCAGCGATGTTCACAGATGTAAATGTGTAAAGAATTTATCTGTAAATATTCATTTGCATCAGGTATATGTAGATTGAAAAATAAATGTTGCAGGTATGGCATTAATAGATTGGCTAATGCTTGTAAGAGTTCAGAAATGGTTACTGCTTTACTACAGTACCTTTGAAGAGTTGGGTGTCTGCCGTACGGATGTTAATCGTCTTCAGTACAATACAGAGTAGTTATAGATTGACCTTTTATATTTACAATAAATATTTCTTAATTACTCGTAATATTTTTTAATTAACTAAAAATAATAATGTGTTTAAGTAAGCAATAACTTACTGTACTTTTAATTCTGGAGTTGGGTTAGGTAGAACTTAGCCTACTGGAGACAACAACTGGGCTGATTCATTAGCTTGCGGGAGACTGCAATTTCACATATAGGACGCAGGCTGATATTTTATTTTATTTTGTTCTTTATTTTTTCGGACAAAAAGGTGCATCTTATATACCGTAAAATAAGGTACTTTTTCCCATAAGCCCGTTGCTTTATGATCTGCAGTGTTTCCAGGAGCATAACCTTTGTACAGTATAAATACACAGAAACATATACAATATACTGTACAGTACTGTACACTCGCAATAAAAAGTATCAGTGCATACTGTAGTGTGAACAATTTGAGACCAGTGACGATAGGTATTGGGAAAGGCGAGTTGTTCCAGTCGTGTGTTGGCAGCCCTGTAATCCTGCTGAGCAGCTACTATGGCCTGGTCAAGTGAAACAAACCGTTAAAAATAGGGTCGGGAAGTGATAAATAGACAGTATGAAATATGAGGAGCTCCCTGTTAACAAAATTATTTGTGATACTTGTGAATATTGCCACATTAATTTAACCAAATAAACCACTCAACCTGGTCATCCTGAGGGGTGGTGCAGCGTGGACGGCCGCTCCGAGACCTGTCGTCTGTAGCACCAGTTTCGAGGTATCGCCGAATCCATCGTGCAGCGGTGTTCCTGTGGACACCAACCCGCCGACTAATATCTGTGACGCCGAACCCTTCGTTATGAAGGGCAATAATAGCCTCTCGTGTTCCCTCTGAGGTTTCCATGTCGTCTGACATGTGTAGATCTCTACTGCTTCATATTGCCTCTGTTTTATCCCCACATTCACCGAGACCGAACCCTAGCTCATCATTCAGTCGACACAAAGCAACAATCCTCAAAGAGGAAACAAACACACTTGATTGTCAGTCATATGGCAACACCTAGTGGGGGGGGGGGGGGTTATAAGGATACACTTACCAACCTTCCCGACATATCACAGTGTATGCGTATCGTTTCGGAAGTCGTCGATCACACCCTGCACCGATACATTTTGGTGCGAGTGTACAGTACATGATATAATAAGGGTTATGGGTTAGTGTACAGTAATGAGGATTTTATTTATGGTATCGGTACTAATCACGTGCTACACATCAGGTATTCAGATGTGTGTGTGTGCTTTCCCTAGGTATTATATAGTTTCCTTTACACATTGAGTTGAATATTGTGTGTGTGTGTGTATTTCTCACTAAAAAGGTTTAACCAGCTAATTAAGCCTTAAAACGTAATGTAAAGTTTTTGCCAAATATGGCTACTATTTTGTTGATGTATCCACTTCAGCCACAGGCAGAAGTACTACCTAACTAAGATTAGGAGTACTGTACTGTATTTGTCAATTTGATGACTCTGGGTACTGAGAAGTTAGAAATGCAAATTTTTACATTTGAAGGCTTTGAATTGTGTGCACTCTTGGTTTTGACTTAATAACTTGAGTCCTCACAGGACCTTAAGTTAACAACTGGATCAAAACAAGTTTGAATCTACATCTGGGTGGAAAGTGCTGCTTGCAGTAAAGACATCAACATACACCTTTTCCCTCTGTACAGCATAATGTAACCTACCTTTAAACTTGTCAAGACTATCTAGCAAGAAACAAATATACCCCAGAACGGGGTATATATTGCTACACAGAAAACAGCAAATCGCGTAAGATAGTGTTCAAATACTTGTAGAATGTGCCCTAATTGAGCTTAATCTTTATTCAACAAATACAGCACATATTTAGTCAAACATAAGAAATACTAATTTCTTTGACAAATCACAAGTTGAACTGGGAGTACATGTTTTTCTGGCTTTGGAGCGATCTGCCGGTGTCGTCACAGTACCAGTAACCAGACAACAACACAGCCACGAGCACACCCAAACAATGGTGCAAAAAACCTAAATATCATATGATGTCCGCTGCCCCTTGCAATTTTTCCTCTCAAACATACTGTTTGATGTCCGCCGCCTGTTAAGGGTTAATGGTAGAGATCTTGGCAGTCACTCATTAATAACACATTAAATTATTTTAGAAAAATTATATAGTATTAACAGTACAGTACTGTATACTTTACTGTACTAGCTGAGGTGATAAATGGAGGTGGACTTTTCTCCCAGGATTTCTTTCTCGGCCCATTTGAGTTAACAGAAGCAGATTTTATCTTGCAAAAAAAAATGGAGTTTCTTGCATTTTATAAACATCCCAATAACTGATTTTGGAATGTGAAATGCTTGTTTTATCCTTTATTCTTAAGAATGGGAACAGCTGCAGTGGTTTGCATTTAATTAACTATTTGCACTTGCCTTTGCATTTGCACTTACATGTTTTGGGCTTCTGTGAAAACTAGAATTGTCAGCTCACGTTACAGATCGTTTGCTTTTTTTTTAGGTGTGAAGAATATCCGCTCCAGCCTTTCAAGGACTTGGGGCTGCTTCTATTTGCTCTATATATAGTGTTAAAGAAATAAGATGTAAAGAAAATATTTACCCAGTTACTCATTTATGGGTCCTGAAAATTTAAGAGGTACTGTACAGTATATAGTATTTACTGTATGTACTCCCAACCCCCAAAAATAAAGACTGATCAAAACTGCATGTTATAAATGTAAATGCTGGCATCATTGTTGATGGTGTTGAAACTATTGTTAAAGAATTCCATACTTGATACTCACCATATTTACTGGAATGGAAAGCATAAATTGTGGAGAAAAGCCTCCTGTAATGCACCCTGAGTAGAATTTAAGCCACCATTTGGATAAAACCCTACCATTGTAGACATTTAAAAAAAAAGGGGGGGGGGGACAGTTTCCTTCCTATAATAGTTTACATTCATGTTTATTGAACAATTGAGGCATTGTGTGTGACAGTGAAGAAAACATGGTACTACACAAAAAGGCTGTCCATGTTCAATTGTAATAAATGGTTTGTTTCATCTTAATTGCTGGTAATTTTCCAGTATTTTAGAGAGGGCTGTGAATCATGTGATCTTGAAAGTTCTGTGCTGCAAAGATGAGCACACCTCGGCCAACAATCAATCAGTGTCTTCGGGTTGCATTTTGTGGGTCCGTCAGCCAATAAGCATCAAGTTCTAGTTGCATTCTTACTCGATCTGTGTTTACATGGGTAAGTAATGATGCTGTTGCACTTTTTTGTCCCTGTTTGCATTGCTTGCATTATTATGAGTTCTTCTGATAGTGATATGCAGCCTGGTGTGTCAGGCTCTTAAGAAACAGAAATGTGTAACTGAAGGGAAAAAAGTGATGATAATGGTGTTTTGTTGTATAATGGATCAGTTTGTTTATTGCTATTATTATTTATGCAATTTTGACCATTTATATGTCCTTTTAATCATGCTTATATTCTATAGTACAATACTCTACTGTACCTTCAAAATGAGACTACATTCATCAAAATATGTAGATATCTGAAGATTTTATGGCTAACATTTTTAAAACTTACTTTTTTTTTTTTACTTGAATTTGGCACTTTTGTTGCTGTCACACAAAACACTTCGGTTGTAGTCCGTAAGCTGAAGGTCTTCAGACAACAATTTTTCTGTTCCATAATTACCAGTAGGTATACAGTATATAACTTCACCAGTTTCATTAGATATAAAATTCTACAATACAAAGTTACAAACACAAGCTGGTATGTGTCAAGACAGTACTCCTGATATCTGCAGGTAGTTTGGCATCTTGTCATAATTTTCTGACTGATGAAGGATGTACTTTTGGTGAAGAGCAAGTTGCTATTTATAATTAAAATACTACTACTGTTGTGTTTTAAGAGCTTCAACATCAATCAATTAAGAGGAAGCATGAGTGTGATTTGCCAACACTACCCCCACCCCCCAAAAATGTAGCAGTTAATGGCCTTTTCATTGTGGCTGCTACAGCTTTTGTATCCCACTGAGATTACCGTATTTACTTACCACGTCTAAAAAGGTCTCGACAAGATTGATCCTAATGTGACACTTTTTCAGCATGATACACAGCTGAGGTCAAAGCTAAGCATTTCCTGGGACATTGAAAAACTTTGGTTAGAACACAGCATATTCTAACCTCCATTGAACCATGAACCACTTGTGTACGAGGGTCTCTCTGTGCTGAATAAAATCGTCTGGCATGAGCTAAATATTGTGGAATATTAAAAGTGGCATCCCCGCAGTAGAGGGGTTAGTGGAGATGATTTATTAACCCCATGTGTACAGGGGTCTGCTGAATAATATCTGGCATTAGCCAAATAGAATATTACAATTGGCATCCCCGTAGTAAATTGTGTGCACCTGTGAAGCAGTCAATCTCCCACTTAATCACATGAAAATGTTGTGACACTTTTGTGTAATATATTTTTTTTTTTTTTTGTTCTATTACAATACTTTGGGACTTTGTTGTCTTAAGGTCTCATTGTCTGAATTCCTTGCTAGTATACTATTAGTCCTCATTAATCTGAAAACAGTTTGTGTGAAATCACTGAAGAAAAGTGTATAGTAATTTGATTATCATATGAGTTCTCTGGGTCATGTATTTGTTTTATGAATCCAGGCACCCATATTGAATGTAAGGAAAATCTTAGTTCTGGCAAGTCATGGCAGCAGAAAACTAGCTGAGCACTGGCATTAGATCACAGGAGGAAGTGACATTGATATTTATCATTAAACGTTCGGTAAATCTTGACTTTGCTTGGACCAAAGATCCCCAACCAGGTCCAAGATCATCATCTGCACAGCCAATGCCTAGTTCCAGTGACAGTCTACAATCAACATCCAGCTGCTGATATGGTGTTGCTCAGATAGATCCACTTGTGCATTGTTAATTAGCATATTTTAAAGTATGATATACGTCATCTACAGAAAGACATAGACCTCTCTTTCATGGTGCATAATTGATACTTAATACATATGAAAAGGACTTTGGATTTGTCTATTACACTTAATACAAATGAAAGGAACTGGATATGTCTTTTAACACGTAATATTTTGTTTATTATGCTATGAGCACTGACTGTTGAAGGCATTTTGTAAAGTCTGGAAACCACTTGAAAGAAAAAACAAGTTTCAAGTAGCAGCATTATTATAGTTAAATAAAAGCCAGACATGAAAAGTGAAAATGCTATACTGTACACCATAAAAGCAGCTTATGCAGCATGAGAAAAAAAATCTAGTCTCAAAGAAAAAAATTAAGATTAAAGGGAACAATAAATTTGCCAGTCAGACTAGGGAGAGAAGAGTTGGGAAGGAAGGGCACACTCTTATGGCTGCCAACTTAGGAGGCCTTCTCTCTGCAGCTGCATGTGCCTTCCCCAAGTTAAACATAGTGCCTGCCTGTTCAGCAGTATACCATTGCCATTAAGAGAGAGCTTTCCTCTACCTGCATGCGTGAAGTCTCCATTGACCACAAGAGTTTTCCACAATCTTCAGATGTCATCCTTGCCGGCAACACATGTGAACCACAACCCCAGGCAGGGAGAACTACAGTATGTGGCCATGCTTACAGATCCAGTGTAGTGCATAATGTTCACTACTACTCATAATGCAATCTCTATGGAACTTAACATTTCACTTACATTACTTAGGTAAATTGATGGGATAATATTGTTGGATAACATTATCACTAAACATTAACTGAAGGACCTGCACTTGATCAAATTCATCTTCCCAGTATGGAAAACAGTAAAGAACTATAATTTTGATGCTCAATTATTCCTATACAGTACAGTACTGTATTAGACAATGTCCTTTATTTCATTTGGTTACAAGAAGCCGGATTTTATCTAAAGACATTCAACTTCCGAACAGATTTGTGCACTGCAGGTATGATTTTTCGGTTATGATGGAAAAACTAAATGTTGCCTTTAATATTGGAAAAGTTTGCATACTGTACACTGTAAGTAAAACTGATTATTGTATCTAACTTGAGAATTATATTGTCATTTATTGACAATAAGAATGCACAGTATAAACTTGGGATATTTTATAGATACCTGTACAGTATTGTCTTCTGCCAACCAATAGGATGACCCAAACTGTCACCTGTTTTAGCACCAAATGTATCAATTTAACTTGCATCTACATACACACTTTGCTCTCCTGTCTACTTTTTCAGATTATCCCTCCTGTGTCTCATTGCCCATTTCTGTATGCAATCTTTGACCATACAAGGTAGATGGTCATTTTGTGGAGTTATGAAACCTGTTGGTTATATTAATTTCTGTTCACTGGCACTTCGATCAAGTCTCTTCAAATTTTACAAAAATATTTCAAACACAGAAATGCAGATAAATTTTGATATTTGTCAACAAAGGTTTCTGTCGGATCATTTATGGAGGTAACCATGCTACGAAGAATCGATAATTTATTGACCAATTGCTTAAAGACTACGGAACTTCTGATCTTGCTCTTTAGCAAATTTTATGCATCCAGTCAGTTTAAGGTCAATGCCCCTTATATTCAAGGATGGTAAGCCTAAGGGTCACCTTGGTGTGAAAATGTTGCCAACACAAAAGCTTCACCCAAAGTTAATGAGCTGTAGGACCCTGTGTCAAGGAATGTTGTGAGAAGACCAGACAACTCGTCAACTGCACAGGCTAACCATTACCCCAGAAAACAATCGGCAAGTTGATTGACATCCGGTTTCCCGATTACTGCTGGGTAGACGGGCAAACTTGCCTTGTTTTGAGATTGAACCTGGGTCCACTCACTTGCAAGGTGAGCATGCTGACCATTACACCACAGATTGCCACACACAGTAAAGCCTCCCCTTATTCATTCAAGTCCTGTCCCTTATTGGAAGGATTCCTTTAATGGGAGGATTTATTTTTCCAGTGTACGTATAGTACATAAAATAATAATGTGCTGTACAATTAAATTTTCAGACATTATTTCCAACCATCAAAATGCACATCTTTATGCTGCATCAATACAGTACCTGTATCAGGAATATGAAATGCTTGATCATCATTTAGCTGTATTAAGTTTTTCGAGAATTTCCACTTTTTCTTTGATAATAAGCATTTTATGTTTTTCTTTCTTGCACTACTGCCTTCAGTATCATTACTTTGGTGTTTGTTTTGAGACATTTGCAGGGCAGTACACCAAGTCAAAAGCAGATGATATTCCTGTGATCAAATCTTACCTGTTGAGTCTAATTATACCAGAAAAAAGGACATCCTGTATTGGATGAGTCAAGCATCTGATGGGCGCACAAAAAACTAGTTCCCTGTACTGCATATATTATCAATATGTTAAATAAATATTAAAATGACTAGTATTAACAATATATAAAATGAAAAAATATTAAAGAGCACAACTTTCTTGATATTAACTCCACTGGAAACAAATGTAAACATAGAACATATTACTGAATTGGCAGACTAGCCCATCAGCTGATGCTCACAACAAAACGTGATGTTCTTAAGGATTTCATTAACCGAATTGAAGATCCTTATGGGAGGTAATTTGTTAACCGAAATTTCGTTAATCGAACCGTTCGTTAACCGAGGGACCACTGTACAGTATTCTGTCTTGGGTTGATGTTCATTCATACTTCATAACTGTTCACTGATTACAGAAGCTAGGTTCACATTAACTACCTTGTCCCTTACCCTTCAACAAACTATGGCAACCTTTGCTGCCACTCACTCCCACTTCATCATGCATTACAATACAGTACAGTATATCCAATCGACAATCCCAGATGAAACACATTCCTACTGTGCCACCCTTATTCTGCAAAATCAATACAATAGTGGACAGTAAATTACTCCTCTCTGCTCTTGTACTCCTCTATGGAACTCCCTGCTCTTTTACTTCTCTTCATCTTTGTACATCCCATAAACCTTTATATGTAAGGCATTCATTCACCTGTCACTACACATTTAAAAATCCATTTTCATCTTTAATATCCATGAATGCATATTGATTAGTGATACCTGTAGCTCCATTAGCTGGAACAATTAGTGCAGAGCTCTTACGGTAATGAGACGGCTATCTCCAGAACAAAATCCCCCATCCCAGGAATTTTTCCAGGTGCCTGGAAAAGTTTCTCTGGATTTTCCGGAAATTGTGCATTATTTCATCCTCGAAATTTGCTCCCAGCCCCTGGAATAAAGATTGGCTAGTTTCCAGAATGACGCATTATTTCATCCTTGGAATTTACTCCCAGAACAAAAAAAAAGAAGATATTTTCTCGAACTTTTCTCGGAATTTTCAGAAAATGCCCGATAGTCATTCTCGGAATTTTCTTTTTGGGAGGGGAGGGGTTGGAATTTTCCATCAAATTTACCTTATTTTCAACCTCGGAAAATTTTTCCCAAACCTGGAATTTTGCGGACAATTTTCAAGCAAATTTAAATTCTGGCTAACAGACATATTACTGTATCTTGAATATCATCGTGTAATAATTATACTTTATTACCCTTCAAAAAGCACATTGTCTTATGACCTCACCTAACTCATTAGTGGTAAAAGGGGGGGGACAATTCAGATTGCTGATTAAAAGTACTTCTATCTTGTGAATGCTTTTCCGGTTTAAAGATATTGTACAGTACTTTATTTGATACTACAATCTCAATAATCTAAAATAATCAGTCAATGTCAAACTTGATTGGAGTAGTGGAAGTACTGTAACCATACTGTACTCTTGTTATACAAATATTACTATGAAAGTGGGGTGTATAATACAGGTACAGTGTATAGGTGATTAAAAGAATTAGTAAATACAGGGTACTATACTATAGTACAGTACTGTACACATACTTGAAATTGGACAGTGTAGTATTTGCCTTTTCTTTAATCTGCATCACTAAATTACAAAGTACGTACAGTACTGTACTGTAAAAGAGAAAGAATTTCAACAATTCACAAATTTTATCATTGAAAATCTTTCAGGAATACAGTAGTAGTTTATTGTGCGGATGAACGTAAAATCTCAGATTACGGAAAGATTTGGATTGGGAAGGGTGAAATTATTGGGGGTGATATACAGTACAGGTAATTCTAATTAATAAGGATACAAGATTCTCAAAATGCCACAGCCTTTGGAATGGGCACCACCTACCTAAGTCATAGCTAATGTTCATTTTGACTAAAATAATAGGGAATAGTCAAAGAGAATTTGCTTCTTCACCATCTTAAACTAAAGTTCTGGCACTAGATTTTTCACCAAGAGCTTCAGGGGTGGGGATACTGCCCCCTCACCTTCAGCCCTCTAACCCTACCTGCAGAGCAACATGGTCCCCTGCTAGTATGAGGGGATAGCCCATATGTAATCTGTACATTACTTATACTGTAGGTGAAAAAAGACTTTAGCTGGGATTCCATATACAGTATGCATTTGCGGTATATGTTTGCAGTATGCATTTGTGTAAATTGCCCAGAAAAACTGACACCTGTTTCCATATGCATGCAGCTTTCTAACGGGAACAGGACAGAAAAGATGGCGCCTAGTGTATCGACGCTATTTATATGAACAGGATGATTTGCTATTAAATATCATGGGTTTGTATAAGATCATGCATAAATCAAAGGAAAAGCGGACAAGGAAACATAGATGTTCATAGATTGCTGCTGAATCGGACTAAATATGTAGCCAGCCGTACTCTGGCAAAAGACCTATGCTTGGATGGAGAAAATTCAAAGAATATTTTTGTCTGAGCAGACAACAGTTTACACATGTTCTTTCCCTGGTTGAGGAGGATTTGGTGAAACACTGCAGGAACAGAGAAGTCATTTGCCCAAGGCTGCGACTTGCAGTATGTATAAGGTGAGTCATGCTTATATATAGGAAATAATAGGACCCGTAGATAAATATTAAGTGACAAAAAAAAGAAAATAGTATTCCAGTGAACCTTTTATTGAGACCATGAACGTTCATTTTAGAACAGTTGTGTCAAAAATGTATGGCTCTCATAAAATGATATATAAAGGTTTTTAAATGTATTATATAAATACATTACAAAAATAGGTTTGGATATATTCTGAGTGAAATCAACTTCTCTGTCTCCTTGACAAAACAGTTTTTTTTCCCTCGGCATTTTGCTGGGTGATGAGAGCAAACACGGGTAGTGACATCACAGTGTGGGATTCCCTCGTCCGTTTCCATGAGGTTGCGTTTTAAATTGCTACAGGGAGCGATTGGCATGTACTGCAAATGTATAGCGCAACCGTGCAAATGGAAAAAACCATGTACGTATACAGTACAGTATATGAATGATCTATTTTTGGCGCTGACGCATGATTGGAATCCTAGCTTTAATACTAATTAGTACAGTACTGTACTTACTGTACAGTGCTGTACTTTAAAAAGATGAATGTTGTGTAGACTACAGTATTAAAGATCAGCTTGAAAAAATGGATTAAAACCTGCAAACTACATACAAGATTTGGAAATGGGGATTACAGGAGAGATGGTGAAAAACAGAAAGGAACGAACTTCCAGTAGTTGAGAGATTTTATGGATAATGCATTTTGTAATTTCTGACCATATTCAGGATTGCACTAGTGATGTTTAGTGAGGAAGCAGTAGAAATGAGGGGCAATTCTTCCTTGTGATGTAAGTTCATCGGCTATAGTGCTAAAGTGATTCTACTGTAGATTCTTGATACACTAGTAGCCTATGGGTAAAAATCCATAATGGTAAATAATTATGTAATTTAATTGTGCATTGTTCCGGAAGGAAGTATAGTTTGTATATTTATGCTATTTTTTCTTAGTCGTCAATAGAATGACCAAATATAACTTCAGAGATACGATACCGTACTGTATATGGTACAGTATTTAAACTGGTACATTAAAAATATTAGTACTCTTAACCAGGAAAGTTGCTGTATTGACATTAACAGACAAGAAAAAGGGATGCTGTACCTGTACTATTATTTGGACAAAAGTTTATACGGGTAGATAAAATGGGAAATTTTAATGCCAGTGGTACTACATTTGGAGTTCAAATCAAGCTTAGCCAAATTTCATGTGAAAATAATTTAATGCACAGATTTTTATTAACAAAAGTGAATTCACATTTGCTATCTGCATATACAGTACATTTCAGCAATTGTTGTGGAAAACCTATCTCGAGCAGTTTATTGTGGCTGTGCAGGCTCCGACCTTTCTGACGGAAAATGGGTGAGAGAGCCTTATTCCTTCATAACAAATGTTAACTATTGGAATCCATAATTATTGTTTAAACATACAGTACAGTATATTTTACTCCCAGAAAGCATACAATTATTGTTTATCTGAAAGTATAATTACATTATTGGAAAACAAGAATGAAAACATCATAAGGAATACTCCAGCTTTTCTCATGGAATTTAGTGGTCAGTAGTACAAGAGAGAACTATATGGTATTAAGTTTAAGCTTTCCATTCCAAACATTGCCCAATAACCACCCTTCATGTCACACCCAGAATGAGTTGGTTTTGATTCTTCATGTGGACACAGGACATGCATGACGATGTAAGAAGAAACTAATTATGAATACAGCACTATACAGGGTAATTAACTGCTGAAAGTTATTTTACGAATACTGATTCATCACCAACAATGTAGAGATCCTTATACTGAATTTTTTTTTATTTATTTGTATGATGCATGATTTAAATATTGATTTGAAACGGTGAATGAAATAGCATTTTTGACACGTTAAAGTGTCATAAATGTCATACATGAGTATTTTCATATTACAGTACAGTACATGCATTTTTAACTCCACTTCAACCTTCATAATAACAAACCAATAACTAAAAATGGTACTTGTGACTCAAAAACCAATTTGACAGTGAAGTGATTTGATCATTTCCTGTTTTATAAAATTATCGGAAGTCCAGGGGTATATAGCTGTATCGGCCATTAATATCATTTATCTCTAAGAGCCTGCTTCAAAGTACATGAACAGAGGAATTCCTGCCAACACAAACTTTGGTCTTATTAAAGCAAATTAGTACATTACATACAGTAGCTTTATTTCAGTTTTATTTCTCTATATCTAACCTAAATACAATGCTGCATATGACCTTAACTTGAAACAGTTTTATTCATTGGCATTTTTTTCCCACATGTACATTATTTGATTTCTGTACACTTGTGATTTCATTATGCCATTTGACATAATTTAAATCGGTGTCTTGTCATAAATAAATAATGTATGACTTGCAGTTTTCCAACCCTGGGTTGAGATGTTGTTGATAAGCAATATTGTACCATTAATTATTCATATCATTGTGTGAAGGCATGATTATGTATGGAAGTAGCCTTAATATTGATGTATGTACATTACTGTGCTGACTGCTTACCACAAGCAAACCCCAGATGCATTAATTATACCAGCAAAGAAGCAGCATGATGACATATTCACACACCTTTCAGTCATGCTTTAGTTACTGCTTAATGACACAAGAACATAGAATACAATATTGGATCTGAAAATTTTATCCTTTTGAAAGGTGTGTCCCTTGAAGTGTCTAAATATACAGTATCCATCTGCAATAATCAACGGAACAAAATGAAAAGAAATTGCATCAGTGCGGCTATATAAAACGAGTTGATGAGCAAAACTCTGCCTTGGTAATAGAAAATATTTCTTCTTTAAGTACCTGTATTCATTAAAGCAGTGATGACTTACGACTATGAGACACTTCCCATTTGTTGGATCATCTTGAATTTCAAATTTAATCATAAAATCAACAAGTTGTCTGAA
Organism: Homarus americanus; assembly: GCF_018991925.1. Lineage (NCBI taxonomy): Eukaryota > Metazoa > Arthropoda > Malacostraca > Decapoda > Nephropidae > Homarus > Homarus americanus. Next base: position 7,110,031 of record NW_024715228.1, read on the forward strand.
GGTTTTAATTGAAGAGTAATAGGTGCAAGAATATATTTAAGCAGTAATACTGTCCTTGGAGTCTAATAAGTAGTGACCAAAAAATTGAGTCATTGGCAAGTTCTTGTTGGTGGGGGCACTGGAAATCTTGGAAATTATTTGAACAAAGATTGGTCCCTTAGGCCTGAAGGCTGTCCATTAGGAACAGCACATATGGACACCATATTGATCTCTTAAGACTTTGGTACACAAGTAGACATTGTGACTGGCACTGCACTTGACCACCTTTGCTTCCCTAACTGTTAGTTAGATATCCATTCATAGCTGGGTGGACTAGAGGTGCTCCAGGTGCAAACCAGCAACTGTTACAAGAGGTGAGCTCTGTATTCACTTGGCTCCTATACCGTGGAAATACTGTAGTATTTAAAGAGAAAAGTGCACACTTCCATCCTTGTTGACACTTGCAAGAAGGAAGTGATTGTTTTTACATAATACCCATATCAACCCAAGTAAGGGTGTACTGTACAGCACATGCCTTTTTCAAGATATATTAAGCATAGTAGTACTTATGGATGTTGTAGCATATTTGATGTGTAAATTTTATTTAGTTTGTGTTTTTTAACTTGCATGTAAAACTACTGAAAGAATGGTATTACTGTATACTATATGGATACAGTATATGTACTGCATACAGTACTAGTTTATTATAACAAGGAAAATTTTCTCAAAGTTTGAGAAGTACAGAAAATGGCTTGCTGTAATGAAAAGTTTGTGTGTTTTAATTTGTGGAGTGAATGTTTGTAGAGACTACAGATAACAGCGGCCCGAGAGAACTACAGGTTATTTGTTGTTAGGCCTATTGATAAATATTGTACAGTACTGTAGCAATTTGATGGTGTGAAGAGAGCAGATGTAACATTTGATAGCAAATCATCTACAATGTAATGTTTTTCTTCTGTTTAAAAGAAAAATTTGGAGGGTGTCAGCTACTGTATATTGAATTTGACTAAAAATTTATCCAATATTTTCATATTGAATATTGAAATACTGTATAATTAAAAGATTTTCACTTCAAATACAGTATACAGTATTAGTAATTCAGTAACTTGGTCTTTTCTACAACACACCACTCTACTAACAAGCTCCCATCTAAGATGTTGGACATGACAGGAGAACCTCCAAGTTGTCAAATCACTACAAACGTACCTCCTTTGCCCTCCCTATTACCCTTATTGCCTCTCCAGTTCACTCATGAATATAATGTTCCATTTTTCCATCCTATGATATAGAAAATTTTCCTCTACCCAGTGCCCATGCACTCTTTATTTACCGTCCTTTCCAGCATCCTTCTCACATGTCCATATCATTTTCGCAACTTTTCTTCATCCAATCTTCCACTCTACAATTTATGTCCTCTGCCATACCATATACCCCATACACTGCACTATTTTTTAACCCCTTCCATGCTGGTAATCCAAAATGTTGATCTCAGATAACTTGTTTATGGACAGGGGTAGCTTGAAATTTAGGACATTCTGTTCCACTGTAATGGCTTAAAGCCAAAAGTATCATATATATATATATATATATATTATATATATATATATATATATATATATATATATATATATTATATATATATATATATATATATTGCTAGATATTCAGTATGGTTTACCAGTATTCACTATCTCACTCTTGTCTTTACACCCATTATCTTGCTCATAGGATTTACCTTCAATTACCTTTCAAGGTTATTCACCACTTAACCGTGCCTGTTATTCTAAATGGATTACAGGTACTCCTTGATTTACGACCTACTCGACTTACGACCACCCAGATATACATCCGCTGCAGTCGTATAAAATATTTTTCAAATTACATATTTTCGAGTCCTGACATTAGTGATCGCACTGTATACTGACAAAAAAAATTTTTGTACAGGTAATTCCCTTTAAAATGGCTGGCAAACGTAAAAGTGGTGCTGAGAAGAAAAAAGAGACCCATTTTAGATTTTCTTTGTATTATTTTCGCGTTTTCGACTTACGACCAATTCGACTTCCGACCTGGTCGTCGGTCTCTAACCCCATCATAAATCGAGGACTGACTGTACATTTACAGTAGCTAAGACAACTATCTGTGCAGGTGGGGGTCGATATTCTCCAAAATTTTATATATAAAAATTTATTGTTCATGGTCTCATATTGTTTCCCACAAAGTATGCACAGATACTGTTGTTTTAGCTTCTGTACATCATCCACATCGAAACATATTACCAGTGACGGTGTGACCACATCCCCTCTCCAGTTCCAGCTTTGCTCCTAACACAATCCCTCGTGCTATCATTTCCCTCTCCATTCCACCCATATACATGTTCTGTATTGAGCAAATTTGGGGATAAAGTATTTATTACACATCCCTACCTCATTACTATTTTCACCTCAAAGCTCTCACTTAGTTCTCTGTTAACTCTCACACATGTTTTCTACAGTCTTATTATAAACACCTTCACTGGATCCTCCTCCTCTATAAATACTGTACTCATTACCTCCTGCAGTGCCTCGTGTTCCAATCTTGTCATATGCCTTTGCTAGATGTATAAACACTGCACAGTTTACACCCTTCTTTATTATATTATTTGTATTCCCAAGCATTTAAGTACTGTTTCTTCCTTTCTTGAGGTCACACCACTACTTCTCCCATCTACTGTACCGGTATTCTCCCTTTTCCCATTTCTTCTTCACCTGGTTTTCTACCAGTATAATTTTGTGCAGGGTATATCTCAGTGGTTCACTCTTCTTTGCCACTGCCTCTTTTATTAATTTTTTCCACTATGCTTCTCCCTTTCATTTGTAACTACCTGTACTGCTAACTTTCCACATCTTGTTGGTCATAATACTGTATTCCTTTTACTTTCATCAGTGTTCAAATATGTAGTGTTATCATTCACCTGTAGAAATTCAAATAATAGCACTTCAAACTTGCATATATCTTTCAAACTCATGTTGATGACTAACCATTTTTTGTCCTATATCTATCTATTGTGTGCATAGTGTTATACTGTAATATTACACATATTTCACATCCAATGTACCACACCTACCATTAATCTTTACTACCTATTTATGACTGCTGTGCAGTATTGTACTTGAAATTTTGTGCATACTGTACTGTTGATTATTTTGTCCAGTACATCCAACAAAGTTGGGAATAAACACAACATTGGCACTGCTTGTCCCTATGTCTGTTAATCCATTCACTCAGTCAGGATTTTCAGTTAAAACAATGTTCATATGATCGTGGGACTTGATTCAATACTGTGACATCCACAGTATATGGCACTTGAAAAAATCCTGTTAAACTTTACATACCTGTCCATTTCCCAGACAAAAGTGTTAGACCTGTTATTTTAGTGCATTTTGATTACAGTATGAGACTGTTATGCCAAGAATACAGTAGGTTCAGGTGCCCCAAGTTTGTGTAAAAGTAATTTAGTCAAGTACAGTACTGTATGGTCCAGTACTGTATTGTAATTTCCCCAACTCTTAGATTGCAGGTAAAACAAAAGAACCCATAAATACGGTACATCTCTTTTGGTCATGTTAAATTTGAATCGGGGCAAGTTTTATATTTTAATAAGTTTTTCTTTGAAGCTCTTGCAAAACAATGGGATCTATACCCCTTTTTTATGAATACTGTACTGTACTATATTTTCCATCAGTTGGTTATAGCCATTTGGTATTGCTATTTTCTATGCCACATTATGAATGTGTTAACTCCATAACTTGGTACAGTCTCGTTCAAGATTCTTCGAACACTGCTGGAGACAGCTGGCAACTCAAGGCCGTTTGTTTACTATACTGTAGTACGTAGTAAAAATTATGAATAAATATAAAAGGTTGTCAGTGATTGGTTACTTAGTTCCCCTTTGCTTAATTAATGGTTGGGCTTTGTTGTTTTGTATTATATTATACTACGTACTTTCGTAAACAATTGGCCTTGACTCGGTTGCCATGTGTCTCCAGCAGTGTTCCAAGAATCTTGAACGAGACTGCACATCCAGTGTTTGGGTTTTGAATGGGTTGTTTGGAAACTTTGGGAAATTGTCATTCCAACTCATGCATTTCAAATTCATTTTAATGGTTACTGTGTCAAAGTTCGAGATAATTTGTTAAGAATGTGGTTAAAGCCAATTTGAGAATGGTTTTAATGTGCTTTACACCTCTTTTATACATATTGTATAATGTAAAACCATTATTATAATTAAAATTAAGAATTCTTGTGCTCACACATCTGCTATTCATGAGAAAAGAAACCCAAAGACAGCAATTCATTCACAGTTTCATTTTGATTATCAAATACTGGACCTTAGATATTTGTTTATAAAATTGGTACAGTATCTGTACACCTTGAAGTAAAGTAGTCTGACTGTCTTATGCAAAATTATAACATCTCTATTGACTTTAACCTACTGTAGTGTTTTTTATACAATGTAATGTACTGTACTGTACAGTATTGCAGTCACTGTTGGTTACAGTGCTGATTTTTTTGTGATGCTGTAAATGTACGGTATGTCCCTTTTGTTTGTGTGCCTACAAGTGAATTAAATTTTTACTTTGGAAAAATCAGTCTCTTACAAGTCTTTGTTTTAGACATACCTGAAATTCTCCATATCTAATCGTCATCAATACACCGAATGGCATTACTGTACTGCATGAAAATTCAGCACCTGGTACTGTTTTATTACATGCATTAAGTTCGTCTCGCCTAATAATAGTTCTGTACTGTACCCCAAAACAGACAATATCTTCCAGTCAAATATTTTGTTTTTATATCGTGGGAAATACTGTTCTGTTAACTTATTCTGTAGTGTATTTATAACAGGTTGAAGTAGAAGGAATACAGTACATTATAGTAGTCACATTTTCTGTTGTGAACATTTGTTTGTTTTGGATATCTTTGTAACTGTTACAGGTTCAACAAATTTCTTTACTTGCATTTGAAATCTTTTTACCATTTGGAACAGAATAAATTTGCAAGACAGGATATATTCTCAACCAAAGTGGAATCTTAATGAAGAAATGCCAGTCATAATCCACCCCAAATTATGTACCCCAAATAAAGCTACCTGTATTGTATGCCAAGGTATACTTCACTAGCTTAACACCAAGGTACAGTCTCGTTCAAGATTCTTCGAACACTGCTGGAGACAGCTGACAACTCAAGGCTGTTTATTTACTATAGTAGGTCGTAAAAATTATGAATAAATGTAAAAGTGATCGGTGATTGGTTACTTAGTTCCCCGTTGCTTAATTTACTGGTTGGGCTTTGTTGTTTCGGATTATATTATACTACTTACTATAGTAAACAAACGGCCTTGAGTTGCAAGCTGTCTCCAGCAGTGTTCGAAGAATCTTGAACGAGCTGTACAAACAACTAGCTATGCCAAGGTCTATTGGGTGATATTTTTACCTAAACTACACATTGCAAGGCGTATTTTTTCCTTACCTGCTTTAATATTGGCACCCAGAAGAACATTTAACTTTTGGAAAATACAAACTTGTTGTAGCTGCTTTTTTTTTATACACTCCAATGAAGATTCAGTTGTAGGTTCATGACACTTTTGGTAAATATAAATTGGTATGGTTATGGTTAGCACACACAAGTAATGGCATTCAGTTTTCTTGAACAACGAGAATTAAAGCACATGAAATAGTAACAATTATAAACCTCTGCCGAATAAGTCGCCAGATGAGAGTAGAAACAGAAATTGAGGAAATAGGTTGTGGAGAAAAAAATTTAATGACTACAGTAATTGGTGTGTAAAAGCTTTGCAGGATTTGTTGTTGTATAGGTATTGTCAAAAAGGAAAATGGAAACATCATTTACTCTACTTAGCAGAATCTATAAAGACAATTGTGGTAAGTGAAAACAAATTGAAATAAAAGATCTCTCAGTAGTGTTTCTACATGCATCTGGTTCCAAGTTATCAACTGCCTTTAGGGAATTGTACGGAGTTGCTACCTAGTTGGGCCCAGATTCACACTTGCAATGCTTACTTGATAGTTGATTCAAACTGGTAGAAGTGGTATGAGAAAATACCCATTGGCTAATATTGTATTATTGGAAGGGAAAATGTAGCATAACACAAATTTTTTAGTCACCCATAAGATACAGTACGGTGCTTCAAACAGAAAATAAAGACCTTTGTGACATACATTTAATTCATTAGTGCAAATACAGGTGCAGTCGTAGTTTACAGTAGTACACTCGACTATGGTACACCAATATCCTTCTTCATACTCTATGTCTACAGCTTATATCTTGATGCCATGCTTTGTGGTCCTTCTGCAGCCAATTCAGCCATTACTCTATCTGCAGCAGCTTCTCACCAACATCCAGACGCTCAAGAATTGCTAGTGTATCTTTAATCTTAAGGCTCTTGTACTTGCTCTGTTTTCCAGAAGTTAAAGAGATTTCAACATTTGATTACTTTAAAGGGCAAATTCAGTTTACAATGACTTAACTTGTGATTGATGTGTGCAACATGAGGTCACTTGTGCTTTCAATTGCAGCTAGTTGGTCTGAAAACTTTTCACTTGCCCAAATGGTACAGAATAGCAGAAATTTGAGATACCCTGTATATATATATATATATATATATATATATATATATATATATATATATATATATATATATATATATATATATATATATATATATATATATATATATATATGTGTGTGTGTGTGTGTGTACTGTGTAATTTTATTTGTTTATTTTATTTTTATTTTGTTTTGTTTATTTTTCTCTCGTTTGGGATTACTGGTCACCTTGCCTTTTGGATATTTCTGCGGAGCTGTTGCCTTCTTTCTTCTGGATCGTTCTTGAATTTTTTTTTTTTTTTTTTTTTTTTTCATTCTTGGTCGTCATTCTTGCACTATATTACTGTACACTAATGGTCTTGTTTTTTCTTGGGATTCTGGTGGTCTTTTTTTTTTCTTTTTCTTTGGTGTTGTTTTGGTTTTTGGATGAGTTATGATTTGAATGGGTGATATGATGGTGAATCCATGACAGTCCAGATGAAATGGCCAGTCAGGTGACTTTTTTTTTAAGTGATGGTGTAGCCCATGTCTGTTTGTTTGTATGGTGTTGTTAGCTGTCAGTTTTACTCTGCATATGTGAGTGTTTTATGTGATATGTCTCTTGTGTTGTATGTTTCCATTTCTTTATTTATTTATTTTTATTTGGGGCATGTTTACATACATATTATAAAAAGCACATGTTGCGTGTACTATTTACAGCATGCCAATAAGACGGGTCTCCTTGAGGAAGAATATTACAGCGTCACTTATGGTGACATCATCTTGCAATAGGAGTTATCTATGTGAGGTTTTAGGTGGGTCAGATAGGTGCAATTTAACCTTAATCAGGCGAGAACCACCTCTTCTTTTCTGTTCTTTCTGTATGCTGAGGGCCAGTTTCTGATGTTAATCTTGCAGTTGTTGCAAAGATTTAACCTGGTCCATTCCATCTGCCACTTGGTTGTTGCATATATCTTCCCCATGGAGAGACACGACTGCCTGTCGCTTTTGCTAGTTTGTCTGCCTGTTCATTGCCTAGAAGTTGCAATGCCCGGGCACCCATATCTACACAATGTTCTTGGCACACGCATGTAGTTTTATTAATAATGTTGCCCTGTACCTCATTGCTGGTAGTGTTACATATTTGAATTGCTTTAAGAGCTGACATAGAGTCTGAAATGACAGCAATATCAATGACATCTCTTTTTATTGCAATGTCAATGGCTATTTATTGCAAACAACTCTGCAGTGAATATGGTTGTATGCCGCGGCAAGTGGAAATGCCACTCCCTGTCTGCTCCAGATACTGGCCCCAACATTGTGTACATGTGAGCATAGGTGCTGTATCTCTAGAAAATGATAGAAAAGTTGTTTTAGGAGCTCAGGATTTAGGTCCCTCTTCCTCTCCTGGAAGCCACGATGTTTCCACATGAAAGTTGGGGTTCTCCCATGGCAGACACAATGGTGGAACATATCTATCAACGTCTTCTAAATAGATAACAGCGCCCTGGCACAAGGTCTGGAGGTGGACGGCCGAGATGTGGGACCTATGTAGCTGCAGGTAGCGGGGGTTAGCGACAGCACACCAACCTGGGTGCCCTGTGTCGCTCCTAGAACAGTCAGCGTGCACCTTAATGTCAGCATATCCCTCCTGTTGTGGAGTGGGGGGACATGAGTCTCTACCTCCAGTCCTTCTATACGTGTACACCTGTAGGCACCCAGACATAGAGGAAGGCATCGGTTCTGTATTCTGGTTAGCTTTGTGAGTGTGGTGTCACAAGCCGATGCATACAGCTGACATCCATTTCGATCTGATCAGTGTCTTATACGCCATTAATTAAGATTGCTTATCAACTCCCTATGTATTACCTGATAAAACTTTCAGAATGTTTGTGATTTTTAGGCAACTACTTTCTAGGTCGTTAATGTGGTTTTTCCATGTTAATTTTCGTTCAAAATGAATACCGAGAAATTTTATTGAAGTCTGAATTTTAATCGGAGTATCATTTAATTTCAACACTGGGTTATTTACGTTACGTGTTTTGGTGAAGACCACTCCTACAGTATTCTCAACTGAGATCCTAAATCCCCATTGTTTTGTCGGCTTTTAGGCCAACCTGGACCCTTGTGCAGACCATCTCTCGACCCAAGAGGAGCACCAAATTGCGCAAGCGTCGGCAAACAATGAGAATTTGAGGTCACTTAGGCTGGGTGCTGGTGATAGGAACTCATTAATCATTATGAGAAATAGTGCAGGACCCAAGACGCTGCCTTGTGGGACTCCATTTTCTTGGACAAATGTGTCCGACATTACTTTATTTTTTAATATGACAGAAAAAGTTGTCTTGCAAAAAATTTCTGATGAAAATGGGTAAATTACCTCTCAGACCTTAGGCTTGGAGCTTCAACCTGCGGTCAGGTCATGCCGTAGGCTTTTTAGATGTCTAAGAGTACAGTACTGCAATTAATGTTTATTTACTGCAGACGGCCTTTGAGATGTGTGTTTCAAGACTTCTTTAATTATCTAGTGTGCTTCTACCTTGGCGGAAACCACACTGTCGGTCATTCAATAAGTTGTTATTTTCCAAAATTACATTAGCCTATGTTTTATCATACGTTCCATGACCTTACACAGACAATTTGTGAGTGCAATCAGACGGAACGAGTTGGTGTTCGTAGGGCATCTATCCCTCTTGGGGATCATTACAATGTTGGCAAAGTGCCATGGGTTTAGAAACGTTCTGGACGTCCAGATCTCATTGTACACTTCTAGCACCTTGTCCAGGTTTCCCTAGCCAAGGTGTTTAATCATCTCGTATCGAATACCGTCGGGTCCTTCCCCTTTTTTCAAAGCTTAGGAAAGTTCATCTGGTGAAAACGCTCATTGTAGTCTTGTTCGTCCATGTTCTCGAAGTCAAGATGCCCAAGCTTGGCACGATCACGGATCACTCCGAAGCTTGTGGAGCTACTGGCATCTGCGAATTTCTGACCTGGGGCGTTGGCATTGACGTGGGGATCATCGAGAGTATGTCCTCCACTACTCACCTGTGGGATAAAGGGCCTTCTGTTTGATCTGATCCGGTTTATGTCTGACCATACCTCAGAAGAAGGTGTATCCTTGTTAATAGTGGAGACGAACACCTGTCAAGGCCCTCTCTTGCACTCTTTGATAACTTTCCAAGCTATAGCTCTTGCTTTCTTATATTCTGTGAGGTATTCCATAGGTGGAGCTCTGTTGAAAACACGGCACCGCTTATTGCGCCCACAAATCACTCGGCGGCAATTTGGTGTCTACCATGGAACTCCAGGCTTGTGGGGAGTTGCAGAAACCTTAGGAATTGTTAAATTTGCTGTGTGTATTATAGTTTGTTCTATGTGCGTGATTTTTGTGTTAATGTCTTCTCCAAAGGTGTCAATGCGAACGGCTCTTGAGTAGGCCCCCAGTCTGCTTCTTAAGGTTGTAACACACTTAGGAGTAGCCGCTGGGATGTCACACTCATAAGAAATTCAGATCGGAAAATGGTCGCTTCCCAGGGAGTCATTGTATGTAGAAAATTTACAATCTAATAACAAGGAAACATCAATTATAGAGAGATCTGTAGCTGACGCTGAACCAAATTGCTCGTCTACATGAGTTGCACCATCGTCAATCAGGAGAGACAAGTTGGAATCACCTGCCCCACCCCCCTTCCACACCCCTCCTCCTGTCATTTTTTGATGCTGCCTTACTGTCGATGGTGAGTGTTGAGGTCTCCAAGGATCATTCTTTTTCCTGGAAGTTGCTTAAGTATCTCCTCAAGCTCACCGCCAGCAATGAGCCCACCAGGCAGACAGTATAGTGAGCAGATGGTTACCTAAGCAGACTGAAACTTGACTCTGCACGCTACGACCTGCAGATTCACATTTAAGTCTACTATTTGTTGGGCGAATTTGCTCCTAATATATAGGGCTACCTCCTTAGGTTATCTCTCCTGTACGGCATTTACAGTGATATCTCAGTTAGCTGGAACAATTGGTGCAGAGCGCTTCCGGGAATGAGAGATTTCCGGGTAATGAAACGACTCTCTCAAAGCCGGAAAAAAATCCCTCGTCCCCGGAATTTTCAGGGTAGCGGAAAAATTTTCTCAGAAGTTCCAGAAATTGCTCATTACAGTACAGCTCTCAAACCCGGAAAAATATCCCTCATCCCCGGAATTTTCCAGGTAACGGAAAAAAATTCCAGAAAATGCGCCCGATTTTGTTCTCAAACCCGAAAAACTCCCCTATCCCCGGAATTTTCCACGTATTGGGAAAATTTTCTCAAAATTTTCCGGAAAATTCCAGCTTTGGGAAAGATTTTCCGAGAAAATTTCAATTCCTGCTATCAGAGAGTTTCGGGTTTGAGGGATTCTGGTTAACGGAGATATTACTGTAGTTGTCGAATACATGCAGGTCATCACGACCCTCAAGTAGCGTCTCTTGTAGGCAAAAAAGTCTGGCCGAAATAATGACTTTAGTAAGTGGCATTGAGCATTCTTCTTCCTAGCACTTCTGCAGTTCCACTGGATGATATTGAATTTTAGGTCTGGGAGTTAATATGGTCAGCATTTTGGGTGTTCATTTATTTTTTATTTATATCTTTATTTATTTTTTTCATGGGGGGGGGGGGTGGCTGTTGGCGAACAACCCCTCCTATTACTTGAGCAGTCCCTTGACTCGTTTGAGCCAGCTTTCTGCTCGGTGGGGGTTCCCAGCCCCCAGTGTTCCCACACCAAGGTGAAACACTGGGTGTCCTTTAAGGTCCTTTTGCATGCAATCAACAGATTACAACTGTCTCCTCACCTTAAGCTCAAAGGAGTCTGGTAAGGTAAAACTGTCGTCAGACTGTTTGTGTTGCTCAGTCTACGTTGTCCTGTTTTGTGTTCAGTTTGGTTGTTATTCATAGTTTTCTTTGTTTGGATAGCCGGTGATCGTAGAGTCTGTTTGTGTTTTAGTTGACCTGGTCTCTGTCTCTATCCCAGCACTGCACATGATTGGAGATGAGGTAGTTTTGGATACAGCAGATGTGAAGGACATTCCAGGTGTTGGTGTCTGTTAGGATGGCTTCACCCTCTTTCTAGCATCGTTGTACTCCAAATTTGTCTCTGCTCTCACCCTGCAAATCTCATACTCCTTCAGGTAGGAAGGGCACTTCCTATCTGAGGCATCATAGAGACCTGAACAGTGGTAGCATTGGGAAACGGTGTGATGTACAGTTCCACTTTGGTTGTATGGAATGTTTTCAGATTCAAAGCATCCTCCATTTGCTTTTCATTTGCAACTGTGACTTGAAGTTGGCCATTTCTCATTTTTCGGACATTCTCCATATCCCCTATCTGATCATTAATGGCTTTCTGGATAATAAAGCCATTAGCGTAACTTTATCAAACAAATTGGAAGCGTCAACAGGCTGGAAATTGATTACTTTGGCGTTCTCCGGTTTGATTTCGATTTTCTGTCTTAGTGGGTTGTTTTTGCCCGTGGTTTGTAGCCACATTAGAGTAGTGTAATGATTTTCCCACAACTTTTATACAGTATTTTCATTACATGTAACAATGGCCACCTCATCCCCAGTTTTGTCCCCTTCCCAGCAAGTCAAGCTATCGCTGGACCGAATTTTGACCTAACGTTAAGTGAGAAAGAATGTAAAAAGAAAATTATCACTAAACCAAATTAATGCTAAACGAAGGATACCTGTAATTGATTTTAAAGAACAGCAGATTATAAGTATACAGTACATGAGTTTATGCTTAATAGCAAAAGCTCTTCAGCTTTTTTAGCTTCAAGCCAGTGAGTGTCGTAATGGAATCTGGTACAATATTCAGTTAAAAATTATAACCTTTTTAAAAAAAAAATTTAATACCCCACCCACTGCAATTGGAGCCTTGAGGCCAAGTTATCCCATTAGTTTAAAACCCATTATGACATTTTGCATACTCTGCATGTACTGTAGGCTACGTACACATTCAGTATTTCTATCACTAATATTTCCATGGCTACAGTATTTCTAACCATTTTATAACTTCACCCAATCGTATGTACATGGTGATTTAGGTAAATTCTTAAAAATAATGGGAGTCAAACCAGAGGGAATTCTGAGAAGAAAAAACAAATTAAAATTTTTATTGATTTCCTGTGCTGTACTTTATATAAGGTGAGCAAAAAAAAATAGATGACACGGGTGGGTCTTGACACAGTCTTGTGAATGTATCTGTTATTTCTTATGCACGCTGTAAATAGTTCTTACAGTATATTGTAATGAGTAAAGGATGAAGCAAGGGGAAGAAATACCCTGGGAGGCATTTCATTGAGGATTTATACAACTGGAAGGTTAATTCTTTAAAGAAAAAATGAAAGAGAAGGGCAGTAAGGTCAAAAGTAGCTACTTCTGATACATCAGGTTGTCAGAAGTCTTAGCAGTTCAGGGGTGCAACCAAAGAATATAGAGGAAGGAAATTAAACTACAGTACTCTTAAAATCTATTACAACTATTTTCTTTGTGGCCCCCAATTGACACGCCATCTCTGAAGGCTGATACGTGATAAAGAGCGTTTTGGTACTGTATTATGGTACAGCAAGTCCCTGTTGAACAATTTTTTTTTCAATAGGTGGATTACGTTCATCAAAACCATTTTTCAAATATAAATTAAGGGGGGGGGGATGTTCCTGTACTAAGCTGTGTGACAAAATAATGTAGATAAAACAATAAAACATGTAAAACATAATGGTACATAAACAGAGTTGTCAAGTGTTGTTTGTGAGAAAATTAATTCGTTCATACCACTGTACGTACTAATGATACAATGTTTCTTATTATTTTATCATAGGAAAATGCATGGTTTATATAATTTGTTTATCACCGTTTTCAAATTAGACTTCTAGATATTTCTCCCATACGTATGCCTGGAAATGGGAGTGGGTAAGGGGTGTGCGTGACCGCTAGTTAGTGCATTGTCTGCAGTTGTAACTCTCCTCACTCCTTACCATATTTCACTGGATGTACTAATATTATTATTAGTGTTTGCTGATAGAATAGTGATTAATCATGGCATTGTAGCCAGGTTAGACTCCTCACTGTAACCACCAGGCTACCAGGCCAAGCAGTGAGGTCTTATGGTTGTTTTTCAACTCGTATTTTTGAGTAGATATACGTAACTTTATTCATTTATTTTATTCGGTTTCATGCACACACCATTCTACATACATATTGTGAAAAAGGTAAAAGAAATAATTGTCCGAAGGGCAAACACATAGAGGGAATACAGTACATGTATACATTTCTTTGCACACTTGTTAGCTGGCTCAGTGAAGGGGGGGAGGAGGGTGCAGAGTGTAACACTGGGGGGGGGGTGGCTGCGTTGCTAAGGAGACAGCGAAGGTATGTAGCTCCCAGTTGGTCTCTGTCACTATGGTGTTAAACTTTCATTTGGCTTTTTTTTTTACTGGTTTTGCAATACAGTATTTTTGTTGGACAATATTATATCATGAATGATAGTCTACTGTAGTAGAATGAGGGAGAGAAGCAGAATATCAGTGAGATGCAGTGGGGAGGAAGGTGGAAAGTGGGAGGGAGGCAGTGGATGTTGCGCTGATCTGCTCTGGCTAAAGTAAATCCATTTCTGCATCACTGAAATTATGATTTAGGTGGTGATAAAAGAGGTGGTGGTGATATAGAGCTGGTAGTGCAGGGGGAGATTGTGGTAAGTGGTGAGATGAAATTCATGTATGTTATTAAACATACCGAAGCATTCAACATGAATTTGAGTAATGGCATGTACAAACTGGACAATTTTGTAATTAAGAAGATTTGTAACCAGGTGAGAAGGTCGGTCACCTTACCATCTGACCTGACCACCAACCGTTGTGTGCTATTTAAAGATTAGTAGGGTCATTACCTAATACCTGACCATTGTGGACCTGGTCTCATCCTCCTCTGTATATATACACCTTGGTTTGTATTTCTCTTTAGTCTGTACTCACCCCTGAAGATGTGAATTACACGAAAGCGCTTGGGAACTTCGTGTTTTCTTCTTTCCTTGTGGTTATCAGCATATATATATACACACACACACACAGTATAGTCTAGGTTTACGAGGTTTTTGTTTACTCGTTTGGTCATTTACGCGGCACTTTGCCAGAATGAAATGTTTTAATTACGCTGTAAATTTCATCATTTACGCGGGTGAAGTATAATTTGTTTATTTACTGAGGATATTTGTTTTAGCTCATAAAATTCATACAAATTACCCAGCCAGAATATAATTTATATTGCTGGAATTCTTATAAGATTGTGATTATTTAAATAAAAACATCATAAAATTTGCATTACACATACAAATTTTAGATCTAATTTAAGAATTGTATTAGAAAGAGCAAAATTTTATCTTTTGTGCAAAATATATGACGTTGATACTGAAAATATTTCATGTCTTGCAAGGAATCCAGCAATGTCAATTATATTATCCTAACTTTAGTCTGAGGTATTATTTATTACTAAAAATGTAAGGGTACTGTTTTTCCCCAAACATTTCTCTGGTAGGGAGGGAAGGTGGGGGGTAGGGAGGGAGGGAGGGACCCAGCAAGGTGGAAAGAGGGGGGGAGTGGGAGGTGGGGTAATTTGATTGACAGATAGTGTCTGGGTGAAGTACAATTTCTTTATTTACTGAAGATATTTGTTTTAGCTCATAAAATTCATACAAAATACCTGGCCAGAATATAATTTACATTGCTGGAATTCTTATATGATTGTGATTAATTTAAATATAAACATCATAAAATTTTCATGAGACATACAAATTTTAGATCTTATTTAAGAATTTTATTAGAAAGAGCAAAAATTTTATCTTTTGTGCAAAATATATGACGTTTGTATTCAAAATATTCCATGTCTTGCAAGGAATCCAGCAATGTCAATTATATTATCCTAACTTTAGTCTGAGGTATTATTTATTACTAAAAATGTAAGGATACTGTTTTTCCCCAAACATTTCTCAGAGAGGGAGGAGCCAGTGAGCGTGGGAAGAAGCAGGGGGTGAGTTGAGTCCATTATTTGAAGGGACATTAACCGGCGACTATATTTCTCTTAAATATTAATTGTGTGTGCATACCATCATAAAATTAAGATGTTATTTTTACTACAACGTACGTATTGTGTCTGAAAAAGTGGAGTTTGGGGGGTCGGCCCAGTCTATTTCAATTAATCCCATATGTTCTGTTATTTCATTTACGCGTTTCTCATTTTACGCGGACCTCCACGGGTTCAATTGACCGCGTAAGTCCAGACTGTACTGTGCAGTGGTCCCTCGGTTAACAACCGGTTCAATTAACAAAATTTTGGTTAACAAACAAAACTTTGATAAACGAAATCCTTACGACAAACATGTTTTGTTGTGAGTATCAGCTGATAGGCTAGTTCTCCAATACAGTAATCGGTTCTATATTTACATTTGTTTCCACTGGAGTAAATATCAAGAAAGTTGTGCTCTTGAAAAATTTTGCATTTTTTATATTAAAATTATTAGTCATTTTAAAATTTAGTTAACATATTGGTAATATATGCAGTACAGGGAACTAGTTTTTTGTGCACCCATCAGCTGCTTGACTCACCCACTAAAGCATCAATTTAACCTTGTTTACAGTGGAGGAAACATCGTGTTTGTCGCTCTCTTGAATACAGAGTATTTTTATGTTTTTACATTAACATTATTGGTCATTCTGAAATTTAGTCAACATATTGATCAAATATAGCGCAGTGCAGTGTTGATTTAAATAAAATAATCTTTAATTACAGCTAGTGAACTTAAAATATTATTGGTGAAATTACTGCATCAAGCATGGGTCCAAAGAAAGGTGATTTCTCCTCCATCACCACTTCCTTCTCTTCTCCTCCACCCCCCACTTCCAATTCCCATCATCATCATCAACCAGCAACATTCTACATACACACCTCAAAGTGTACTTTACTGCATTTTGTTTATACAGGTTGACAACCCTTTATCCGAAATTCCGAAAACCGAAAAGCTCTGAAAACAGAAATTTTTTTGGAGCAATTCTTTTTTTATTTATTTATTTATTTTTTTTTTTAAACCGGGATTAGCCCACCCAGGCATAGATCACTGACCCACATCGGGGCCTGGGGGGCGAAAATGTAATAGTAATAATAATTATTCATAGTAAATAAAATTTTTAATTAAAAAATACACCAAAATAAAATAATAATGATAACAATAATAATAATAATAAAATACAGTGGTCCCTCGGTTAACGAGCACAATCCGTTCCAGCAGGTTGCTCGTTAACCGAAACTATTGTTTCAATGGGTTTTTGGGTAATTGGTTCCAGCTCACCGAAAATTGCCTAAATTCAACAAAAAAGGTAGATGATGATGATAGGAATTAGAATGGGGGTGGAGGAGAAGGAAGAAGAGAAGGCATTGGGGTAGAAGAGAAGTCACCCCATGGCACCATTTCTCCCATAAAATTTTAGTTCTCTTGGTGTATTTCAAGATTATTTTCTTTAAATCAACACTGCACTGCATTATATATTATCAGTATGTAAAACATATTTCAAAATGACCAATAATTTGCTTGGAAACACAGAAAAAAGCGTTTAGTTGAAGAGAGTCTCAAGCAAGATGTTACCTCCACTGAAAACAGAGAGAGACTAACGCCTGTTTGGTGTGTTAACAGGCTGGATGGAACGCCAGAAACTAGTTTCTTTACCTTCAATTATGTTTAATAATTGTTAAAATGACTAAAAATTTTAATATTAAACTTTTAAAATTATTGAATAGTATAAACTACTTGATATTTACTAAAATAGTAAGGAATTTAAGCCCTAAAACCGATTACTGTATTGGTGGACTAATACTACTGCTGGTGGACCGCCAAATGCAAGCGAAAACATGTTGAAGTCGGCTCGTAAATAACTCGTTAATCGAGGGATTGCTCGTTAACCGAAGTTAAGAATCTTATGGAAGGTAAATCGTTAACCGAGGGACCACTGTATAATAAAATTTATAATAATAACAATAATACTGTATTAATAAAATAATAATAATAAAGAAATACAAGAATGAAAAAAGATAAAAGTGAGAAACACGACCTAGATCTATGAATTATTATTATTATTATTTTTATAATTATTATTATATTTCGCCTCCCAGGCCCCAATGGGGGTCAGTGACTTGTACCCGGGTGGGCTAAAAAAAAAAAAACTAACCATTCTGAAAACCAAAAAATTCCGAAATCCGAAATGCCTCTGGCCCCAAGGATTTCGGATAAGGGATTGTCAACCTGTACAGTACTTTGTATGTACTTTTCTGTGAGCTGGAACCAATTACCCAATAGCCCATTGAAACAATGGATTCGGTTAACGAACGACTCTGGAACGAATTGTGTTAGTTAACCGAGGGATCACTGTATATGTATTGTTCCACAAGCCTGCCCTTGTTCCATATGGATAACTGGTTCAACATGTAAAATTTTGGCTCGAGCAAACAATATTTAGGATTCGCTTTAATTTTTGCTTTTTAATTTGTCTGCACCATTTTCTTTGTTATCCGGAGAGAACAGTAAGAAATCAAGCTAAATTAAGTTAACTATTTAATCCATAACTGAAAATTTCATAACAGAATTCATAATATTGTATAAAACAAAACAAAATCTAATTACATTGCTCAACATGGAGACCTGATTACACAAGTAAAATATTGGCCCAATTATTATTTTCAGGTCATATTTATTTAGTAGAGTCGGCGCCATCTATCTATATATAAAAAGCTAGATTCCGTGCATCTCGTTTTTGGTAGAAAGTTAGACTGTACCACCGTGCAAATATGTTTTGCGGTACAACCTAACCACTTAGTGAATAAAGAGCCCTCCGCACGAGCTAGAAAGAAGGGCGCGTAGCGTACTGAAATTCTAGTTTCTTATATTTTCCAAAATAATTAGTAATAAAACAAGACATATGGTGTATTACTTATAATCCACAACTGGAAACATTGTCCTGTAACTGAAAGCTACTGTAATATTATAGAAAACAAAATTATGTAATATGTGTGAAATCAGAACTGAATACAATAATTGATCACTTCATCAAAGCTCTTTTTGTAGGCTCAGGATATGTTTTACGATGTTCATGGACAAAGCGTAACAATGGGCAATGCCCGTTTCTGCAGTGTCATTCACTACTCAAGCTTCATGGCATTTTCCCTTATGGTCTTGAAAGTGGGATCCATACTCCACTGCATTCTCTTCTTGTTATAATTGGTTAATAAAGACCTGAAAAAAGCCACTGATAATGAAACCACTTACAAAAGGGAATTCATTCCCATACGAATTAATAGGAATACCCTGTACAATCTAATCGGGACCATCACATTATAAGTGACACTCAAAAGTTTAATTTTATATCTTTTAACATTCATACTGTCTATACCTTAGAAACATTTGATTACACATTATTTTATGAAATTATTTAATTTTTAACTTATTTAAGGTTCTTAAAGAGTCATTTGGGGTCGGTGTGTTGATGCAATGCAAACTGCCTAACCACTCACTTGTTCACTCATTTCAGTAAAAGTGAAACATTGAGACATGCTCACCACTGTTCTTACCACATTTAACTTCTGATTTCATGTCCATCCCATAGCTACTATGTTTCCTTTTAGCCACTACACTACCTTGCTTTGGGTTGGAACCAATGTCGGCAAAGGCACAACAAAATTGATAATTATAGTTCTTGGAGCACTTCAAAATATTGCCTGTGAACACAGGCGACTGGTTTTGAGCATACATAGCGCGGGAAAGAAGGATAAACTTTAAAGGAATGGGAGGCGGGTGGGAATTGTAACCGCTTATGCTCAGAATGATCGACTGATTTCAACCTTGGAATCCTCTGAACTCCGGGACTTTTTACGTATAGTGCCACAATTATTTGACTACTTAGGTGCGAAACCACTAATAATGACCACCGTAGCAAGACAAGATTTCATTATAAATAATCCAAGCATAACATTGAAAATATTTTTCCTAATTTTTCTCTAAGTATGGTAGGCAACACACAGACCACACTACCATTTCGTATACATAACCCCCCCCCCCCCTATATAGGAAAACAAACCCAGCGCTTACTTTAAACAGAGTTCAACTCATAAATTTTTTCTTATTGGTTTCAGACCTTTGTTAATTGCATGTTTGGAAAGAGGAAATAAAACTAAGACAGAATACGGTAGGCTGATTAGGTAAATCATAATTAAGTTAGGTAAACATTTCTGATATCAAAATTAGTAATCAGTACGTTATCATTATTAAAACATTCCTGCATTAAATTAACAAAATCAATTGAGTCTTTCAAGTGGTTATCGTACAGCATTCTTCACCTTTACCTTGGCTTGTTATCGTTGTTTTACTCGTATCAATAATGAATTCCTAACATACTGTACAGGTTGACAACCCATTATCCGAAAACCGAAAAGCTCTGAAAACCAAAACTTTTTTGTGGAGCTTTTTTTTTTTTTTTTGTTTAAACAGGGATTAGCGCACCCAGGCATAGATCACTGACCCACATCGGGGCCTGGGGGGCGAAAATGTAATGGTAATACTCATTATAATAATAATTATTCATAGTAAATCATTTTTAATTAAAAAATACACCAAAATAAAATAATAATGATAACAATAATAATAATAATAACAATAATACTGTATTAATAAAATAATAAAGAAATACAAGAATGAAAAAAGATAAAAAGTGAGAAACACGACCTAGACCTATGAATTATTATTATTATTATTTTTATTATAATAATAATAATAATAATAATAATAATAATAATAATAATAATAATAATATTTTCGCCCCCTAGGCCCCAATGTGGATCAGTGACTTGTGCCCGGGTGGGCTAAAAAAAAAAAAAAAAAACTAACCATTCTGAAAACCGAAAAATTCCGAAATGCCTCTGGCCCCGAGGATTTCGGATAAGGGATTGTCAACCTGTACTACTTTTTACACATGCCTGTGCATGGTAATTACCACAGTCATCCTTGATAGGCTCTACAGAAAGAATAAACAGTTTTGCAGGTGTTTTATCTTGTGGAAAAAAATGGAATTTCAGATGGTTGTAATTCTTCTTGTCTTTTCAACACATGACACAGTCATGGGTACGTGTCTTCGGAACCATTTACCTATACTCTACACATTTGACAGGTTGAACGTACAATAAACCCTTGTTATTCGAGGGGGTTAGGTTACAAGGAATGGCGCAAATAGTAACTTATACTACCTTAATGCACTACTGTATACCTATACCAAACAACTGACCAGCCGTGGCAGCACTCATCCCTTCTTTTAACTTATCTGCCTTTTACGTTTTACTCCACTGGCATCACTTTCACTAGGCAGTCTTTTAGAGGCCATTTTGCACTAACAATAAAGTTTTGTGGGTACAACATGAGATGCTGTGTCACAGGCAATTGTTAAGTGTGAACAGAGGGAGTGGCGACACTGTGGGTGCGTGGGGTGGCTCGTTGCACTGCAGGAAAAGGTTCGCAAGCTAGCCACCATTTGCATACCACGAATCGTCAAAATCGCGAATTGCAAACTCCTGAATGGTAAGGGTCTACTGTACTGCAGTCTTCTTTCAAATGTAAACAAATAGCCGACACGTAGCAAAAGACTCGGTCGGACCAGCGCCATCTACATTTAATGCAACATGTCCTGTACTCTAAGGTGTCTACACTGATATGCAGGAGTAATAGTTCCTTCCTTTATATTCCTTTGGTACAATAGTATGTCAGAGTTCTAGTTTCTTGGTATCGGGTAACTTAAAGTTGAATGCTTTGTCATTTGTTTCAGCTAAGTTGACTATTGTGTTAGAGTGGGAGTTTAAAGTATGATGTTTGAGGAAAGTATAAATTTTGGCAAAACTGAGCACGTTATTTGTTTTTTAACAAAAGGAGGTTCCATAGTAAAGGAAATGCATCAACATTTGGTGGGAGTGTAAGGCACATGTGCCACCATAACAAGGTAGCCTAAGGTGTATAAGCTTGGGCACTAGGCCAACCTTCAGATGCTATTGACAAGGCACTAGTGTATTAAAGTTATGAAATAAGTACTATAATGAGGTTGGCCTTTCACATCAAAGCATTGTGACCATCATACATGAACATTTGGGGAGGTCTAATTTTTCTGCCAGAATAGAGCCCCAACCCTCGGTATAATACCGTACAGTGTACTTGAAACGCATGGAGTATTACAGTATTCAGAGCAGTCCATAAAGATAACAAAGGGAATATTCAAGGGAAAAGCTGTATAGATTCTTAATATGAAGCTTTGTATTTGGGTAAAGTCATCTTGAAACATGTTTTAGATGAATCCTCTGCAGATTATGAGATGAATTAGTGGATTTCACTCTGATTATTCAAGTTAAAAAAAGATGAAGGAATTTTATAGTAACAGATCTCTTATTTTCTTACCCTGGAAAGTACCAAAGGGACAATTATTTTAAAGTAACAAGACTGCTGACAATGATTTGCAGCAGCAAGATATGGTTGTTGTTGATTTTTCCTTGGCATAAAGAAGCCGGATACTGTTGGTGTTTGTGCTTGGATGGTAAAGCAGCATGGTGCTGTTGACATTCATAGGTGCAGGGAGATGATGTTGACATTGATCTTGCTTAGACAGACAGCAGCAAGATATTGTGGACTTTACTTTTGCTTAAACGTAAAACAACAAAATGACATTGACTTTGCCTAGCCTACAGAAGGGAGACAGTGTCTATTACGCGGTTAATTCAACCCACGGCGGCCCGCGTAAAGTGAGAAACGCGTAAAGTGAACAACATAACATATGGGATTAATTGAAATAGAGACCGGGCCGACCCCCAAACTCCACTTTTTCAGACACAATACCTACGTTGTAGTAAAAATAACTTCTTAATTTTATGATGGTATGCACACACAATTAATAATTAAGAGAAATATCAATAATATTAGGTTTTTTAACACTTACATTAGTAGAAAAGATGACTGGGCACACGGGGATGGGGGTTTGGTTCCGAGGCAGAGGGCAGATTATTGGCCCTCACCTGTATCACTTGTACCAATTGTATCACTATCCACCACAGAGGCTTGCAGGGCCTCTTTGTCAAACCCCTCAAAGTCCATATAAGTCCATATCCTCACTATCATTATCTCTGACTTGGGCCGGCTGTGGTGGGTGGCTGGTGAAGAACTTGGTAATGTTTTGATGACTGGGCGACCTTGTGCGCACCCTGCTCGCACCGCTCTCCGCGTAAAAGGGTACACACACCGCGGAAAGTGAGCATTCCGGTTTCGGCAGGGTACGGCGTAAACGTGGAAAGGCGTAAAGTGGGACCGCGTAAAGCGAGGGTTGACTGTAATTTATTTGTATGTTTTTGTGTGTGTCTACACACACACACACACACATACACATACAGGTAAAATAAATAAATGATTTCCCCCCCCCCTCCCTCCCCCCTCCCCTGCATTATTGTGTTTAGTCTGTATTACTTCTTTATCTCTAAAATTGTTTATATTATCCTCATGGGAACCCCTGAAATGAATGATGTAAAGAGGAGAAGATGACGAATTCATATATCTCACTTCAAAATGACCATACATGAAATATTGGATTTATTCCTGCTTGTCCTGTTGTTATTCTCTTCTTTTTTTCTTCTGTTCTATTTCCCTCTTAACTACCTGAATTAATTATCCTTAGACATGCTACAGGTTGGAATACAGTAGAAAACAGGGGATATAAGCAAAAACTTAGTTGGTAGTTTAGTCAACAAGACCTGGTAAAGTGGTAGTCGTTATTCACAACCACAAGTTGGATGTTAAGACACATTTTGATCAAAACTATAATTATGAAAAACATAAACTTGGACTTCTGGTTGTTGACGAAAATGATAATTACCTATAAAAAAAAAAAAAAAAAAAAAAAGCGTTTGTGAGTGTGCGTTGGACTGCTCACTGGGTTTTACACAGGCAGGGGATGTTAAGAATTGTAAACTCAAAACAGGACATCTCAAAGAGGAAGTTACTTTATTGGTAACAACACACACCGGCCCATACCACTCCACTATGATATGACAACACAAGTGTTATCATGCCATATTTTGTGAAGAAGTGATCCCGGAGAGGGATACACACAAGATGCCCTGGTATCACAGCCAAACGTCGCTCACCAACACACTCCAGGCCAGATGTGACCTGCGGATCAGTGAGGCAGGTGTCTTACTCTGTCATCGACTATCGTAGTCATAATCTTTTATAATTTGGTGGTAATATTTATACAGTATACCGTATTGACAATGAAGGTTATGAGCAATTCATTATTGCTGAGACTTCAGTGCCCATCCATTCGGTAACTTTCACATACACTTAACTCTTCTACACTCTTCTGAGGCACAGAAGCTTCCAGGTTACTTCAGTAACCAGATGATGGAGGGCGAGTGTGAAAGTGCTCACATAACCTCTGGGGCATTCCATTCATATTGTAACTTTAGTACGGTACAGTATTGTGACGCTGCTACATGTAAGCAAACATCACCATAGGTGGTAAAGGAACTCTTTGAGGCAACTGTACATTGTATGTTTGGGTACTGTATATCCAAACAAGAATGCGTGTACAACAGTTGATACATAAATATGCAGTTACTCTTATTCCAGATGTTTCACAGAAAATATTTGGCATTATCCAAAACTTCAAGTTTTTTGTTTTAGTGTTCTTGTAAAAGAAACAACCTATACAGTAGTGTACTAAATTTATTAAATCTCTATGAGTGCTGTTAAGTACTGCACAATTTCCATGTAAATGAAGCAAATTGATGGTCGGCCATGTCAATTGCAATACTTTACAGTACAGCACTGTTGTATATGGAAACAACTTTAATGCTAAAGCATTAGCCCCATAAGATATGCACAGCTGTAATATTTACTACATTCTAATCACCTGCAGTTCAAAAGAAAATACTTACCAACATTGCTGCCAATATTGTATTATATAATTTTATTTTGTTTTATTGAATGCAACTTATGGTCGAGTTTTAAGTGGCAAACTGTGTGTGTGTATACTTTATTAATATTTGATATTACAACTCGTCAATCTAGCCTGAAGTACCAACTTCTGCAAGTATTGCCCCCCTTCTTTTTAAGAGTATCCCAACCCTGAGGTCCAATGGAAATCTGAATGGGCAAGTACCTGTACATACAAAAAACACAGGTTATATCTGTTGGGTTGGTATCTCTAACTTTGTAGGCCTAATGTCCAGTATCGTGCAGTGTTTTTGGATTTAGGCATTAAAATGATACTGTCTAATATTTGCATTAAAAGCAATGGTCAAGTGCCCTGTTAGTACCTTTAATGAATGATTAGGGATGTCTTTGTGATATAAAGTAAGAAAGAATTGTTTAAGACTTGTGAGAAGAGTTGCCATTTCCCAAATATACCTTGTACTGTATACAGTGCAGTAGTATGTATTTATGGGGGAAAACCAACATGTAGCAAAGGGGCTGACTGAAATAATTAAGAGAGTATGTGATTTTTCTCCTCTTCCCTTTAGTCAAGTCAATTTAATTCAATGCCTTATCTTTATGGATATCCTTTTTAGTTTTGAGGTTCTTGAAGCTTAAATGATGGTTTGGTTCATGGGATTCATTATGGATTCAGCTCTCTTATTATGCAATTGAAATTTAAGTGGTATATAAATATTGCAACCAGTTCATTCTCCAACAATCACCCAAATAAAATAGAAGGCAGGTTCAAAAGTTAAACATCCAAGGAAACATGAGGCATCAATATTGCTCTTAAAGATATAAGCACAAAATTACTTGCATCTCTAATACATGGAAGTCCTGTACCGTAGCTGGTAAGGAGAGCATGCATACCAACGCATCATCCTCCTAACCAGGGTGTATATCAAAACATTTCATCCTGTGTTTCAGAAAGTAAAGTATAGTTTAGCAAGGGTTGTGATATATTTTTTTTTTGATAGGTGCACAGTACAGTACATAATAAGTAATCATTGGTTGTTGAGAAGTTTCCAGTTGACTTGGCAGGATATTATATGAATCACTATAAATAAATAAAGTAGGATTTCATGATCACTCATCCATACATGTATATAGTACATTCAAATTTGAGTTCTTTTATTAAGAATTTTTGTTACCCATTAGAGTCATCTAGAGGTGAAGTGGCAGAAGGTCTTTCACTAATGATCCAATTGCTGGGGTATTAAGAGGTGTTTTTACTTCTGTTCCCTGCTGGTAGAGGACAGATGACTTCCATGCAAATACAGTACTGTACTAAAGTCAGCACTAATATCTACCAACAACAATTTCTAATAGAATGACACTTCTGTTTTTATATTTTTAACCTTTACCAGCACTCAAATATGGGTGTAGTTACTGTAGTACTGTAAATGCCAAATTTTTATGGTGCATAATAATGTTTTGAATCTTAGTACTGTACACATGCATTTTTCTGTTATTGACATATACCAACTGTATTTACTGGTATTATGGCTCTTAATGTCATTGAGCAATGCATACAGGACTTGGACTAAGTGTTCACTTTACTGAGTTGTCCTCAGTGAATGTGGATAAAAAATTGTAATACAGTTGTGTAGAAATTTAATTAAAATACTTACAGGGTATGTAAAGATTTTAAGAAAATGCATCTAGATTCATTTTATTTTAATACAGTATTCACAGCACATGATGTCCAGCGCAAACAAATACCTGTTCAAAATTTATGATCAGTGGCATGTTCTGTATAGGGGGAAGGTATTCACCATTCAACCATGGCCTCCCCATTTGCTACTGCTTTCAAATTATTTGACCCAAAACTAGTTTGCAAGAGCATAATTAGATAGAAATTAATAGGCAGGGGGAAGTCTGCAATAGATCAATGGGTTGCACCAGAGTAAAATTTACTCTACTTTAAGTTCTGCACAATTCTATTTTCTCTCAGTCAGTATTCAGTGTGACTAACAGTAACTTATACATACATAAGTTTCCCCTCATCTGGTGTGTGCAGCATTACAGAGAGAACAGTTAGCATGTGCTGGTACAGACAATCCTGAACCAGGCCCAGTACTGTTCATGCGGAAGGAGTGTTTGGGTGGAATTTAAATGTCTTGCATTAACAGTACTGTATTCATCTTGGTGATTATTGGAAATGACTGTACTGTACCTCAACATTTTAAAGTCCACAAATGTCTAGGGAACAATTACCGTACTTGTGGCCAGAGAAGCACAACATTGTTGTGCGAGGCTAGGGAGGGAATATTTTATAAGTGCAGAAATCCTGAATTATATCAGCAGAGCACTAGACGCAATAAATAACAAAATATCGTAGTTGAGATAGGAAATAAAAAGATGGCTGTCTTACCTTCAACATTTTTCTCTTGAGTTCTGTTAGTATATATAAAAATTAGGACTAGGCTTACATTTAGTCAAGCAACCAATAGATTTGCTGATGGTACTAGAACTAGTTATAGTACAGTAGTAGATATTTTTAATGTAGCTTAGTCTGCAGGTGCAAAGGTTTTGATATGTGATGCAATGATAGTCATGATTGATTGTGTGTGAAAACATGTCTGAAACTGAACTAAATACTGTAATGAGAATTTTTATCAGTACCTGTACTCTTCCACTACCTGCCCCTTAGGATAATTTCGAACTCAAACCAAACCTTGGGTAATGGGGTTAGAACAAAAGTTGGCCTAATTATTAGCTGATAGAAAATATTCTTTGTTCTTGCCCCAAGGTCAGGTTAGGGGGATTGGTTTTGAAACTAGCCTTTAGGAAACAGATAATGGATTATTACTTTTGAATCTTTTCTTCCATTACCTAAATCATTGTTTTTAACTTTTAATAGTACTTACCACTATACAGTACCTGGGACAAGTGAAAATATTGAGGCTATTTTATAGACCATGAAGCGCCATTGCCAACACTAGATTCCTACTTTTCCGCTGCTAAGAAAGCGGCATCCTCCGATTCATTGGAAGTAACCGACTATGCGTCAAACACATCCAATGTTTATGTAAGATAATTGCACTCTTGTCAGGCACCATCAACTTGAGATCTTGATCCCGATGAATTAAAGACATCCTGCATCAAACATCCTATCTGCTACCGGCCACCGCCTCCTGGCAGCTCCAGCAACCCACACAGTGCCTGGTTGGCGAGGGGAAGGGCATTCAGAATGAATTGAAATCAAAATACAAATGACACAAAACACGTCTTGTGCAAGGAAACAGATAGCGTGTGAACAGAATAATGTTAACACACAAGACTTCAATTACATTAACAGGAACACTGACATATTCAGCACAATTCAACTAAGTAAAATTCACTTGATATGACGGTAAGACGCGGAATAACGTACCTGGTTGGCGAGGGGAAGGGCATTCAGAATGGCCAATTCAAAACGTGTGCTCCTTTTTAAACATTCTGGGTTACCTCAGATACTTTACATACGTATTCATTGTTCCCATGGGCTGTGAAAAATAGCTAATGAGATTATATTAATTTTCTAATATTAACTTTTATGATCTACTCGGTGTTTGAGTTTTACAATGCAATAATTAAATTGATGTCCAGTACATAGACTGGCAATACATTGTGGGTTGACTCACAAACCACTGCATCTGGTCTACCCATGAGTTTAATATGACACTTCAAGTTTTTGTCTGTTGACAGCTTATTCCCTCCAGATTACCTAATGCGAATTTTAATAATTTCAATACACTCATTGTATTACAGCTGGTCGCATGATACTGAAAACACATAGTCTTAACACTATGTACACTACACACAAAGATAGATGAAGCTTTCAACATACAGTATACGTACTCATTACACCTTGAATGCTTCAGCTCATGGTAGGTATATCCAACTTATGGCTACTCATACAGGTTATAACTTTAAAGTTACATTACAGAAGGTCACTTCGGACAGTGAGAGAGAAAATGGACGGTATCTTTCATTAGAGAAAACACGTCTCTCTCAAGGGGCAACTCATTAGTTTCACACATATTTTGTGGCCGTTTGAGCTTAATATGAATAATTTAGTGTTGATTATACGAACCGTGCAATTGTGACCATGACACCACTACACCTGGGACAAGTGAAACTGTTGAGGCTATTTTACGACCATGAAGCGCCATTGCCAACATAAGATTCCTACTTTTCCACTGCCAAAAAAGTGGCATCCTCTGATTCATTGAAGTAACCAACTATGTGTCAACCACATCCAATGTTTATGTAAGATAATTGCACTTAATTTATTACTATCAGTACCTGTCAGTCACCATTAAGTTTATCTTTAAATATCAGGAAGCTGGGCATGTTGATAAGGGAGATCCAGAGAAAAAAATGAAACCTTTGCGACTGCTATTACCACAGAAAAGAGAAACTGTCAACCTATTGATTTCATCAGCTTTTCTTTTTGTGATGATATTGGCTAAGCTTTAAAAAGACAATCAGAATTAATGAGGATAATCACTTACATTTGCTATCACTGGCAGCTTCTTGACACCTTTCCATGGCAATAAAGTGAGAAAGAAAAGGTACCATAAAGATAATTTCAGAGAGGTAATGGGATCTGTTAGTTGTGTTGCGAGTAAACTCCAATCAGAGAGAGATAAAATGAAAATAAGAACCACGAAACCCTAAAAAGAATAGGGTCCCCCAGGTTACAAACGGGTTCCGTTCCTGAGGACATTCGTAAGTCATAACACATGCTATGTGCATACCATACTTACAGAACCGTATTTAAAATTCCACTACATCATTGTCTAAGTCCTTATACACCTAAAATCACTTAATTTAACACAAAAGAAGAAATAGGGTGACAAAATACAGTATATGAAAGTAAATAAATAAGTCATCGGGTAAATAAAATACTGTACATTTCAAGTTTAACCCCATTTGTATCGGCGAGCGTTCGTACGTCGGGGACTCCCTGTACCGGTTATAAGAAAAATAAGAGCCATAGAGTACCCTGAAAGCTTAGGATTATTATTACAAGGTCACAGATGCATGTGATATTTAGTTTCCCCCAAGGGACGTTTAGTGCCACTAATGGCCTCTTCTGATGCTGTTATCCCAACAAACCACTGGCAGAAAAAATAAGGCACATATACTCTGTACTATATCACCTCACCCAAAATTATCTGATTGCTTACTTATGACCACTGATGACAAGGGATATTGTTGCAGAACTAGACTCTACTAAATTCTTTATTCTTCTGGCTGATGAAACTACAAACATTAGTGGAAAAGAACAGTTTAATGTTTGTGTGAGATTTGTTACTCCATCATGCACAGTCCAAAAAAGGTTACTGTGCTTTTCTGTGGTGTCAGGTATGACAGGTTCTGGCTTGTCTTGTGCTTAATATTCTTCATAACTTGCACATCATGGTAGGGCAAGGCTATAAATGTCTGGCGAGTTCAGTGGTGTACAGAAACACAAAATGGATAAGCGTACCACTGCTACCTATGTACATTGTATGGCCCATTGCCTAAACCTTTGCTTAGAGAAAATAGCAATTGTAAAAACATTCAAGTAACAATCACTATCATTTACGAAATAATTAAATTTTTGTGGATTAAAACAAGCATTCAGCATTAAAAAGTACCCTGTACTATAACATTGGTTCTTTTCGTGAGCATTGAGGTCCTCTCAGCAATTCTGAATGTTACAAGACCAGTACAGTATCAAGAAAGTTGCAAGGCACTGAGATGGTTCTTGTACAAGCTTTTGACAGTGAAGGACTGTATGGATGTTTTGCAATTGTACAGAGATGATGAGACATCTAAAGGGCTGTTTCTGGAAAAAAGCAAAATTAAAATCCCAAGAATTATTGGAAGACAGAAAAATTGCTGACAATGCGTACTCGTACTACAGGCACACAATTATTTTACTTTTCATTTACACAAATGTGAAGCACTCAAGCTGTATCATAATTAAGTAAATCTCATGACAAGTTATGTTGCTTGTTACCTTTTCTCTGTAAGCAGAATTTCTCGGATATAAAGGAAGTACAGAGTACTCTATTTGCAGTTTACAGTACAGGTAATTTCCTTGGTGGTAGTGTGGAGGTGCAAGCAGAGTTTGCAACAGGGCAGAATTCATGGAAAAGAAAAAGAAAGACCCAGAACTGTGGTCTTGCCAAACATACAAACTTTATTGCACTTCCCTACTTAACTGCTACAAGTGAATGTTCATTCAGTTGCTTAAAGTACATGAAATCATATCTGCTCCACAATGTCAAAACAAGGTTGAATGGATTAGCATACTGTTTGTCCACGAGGAGGGGGAATTGAATGCTGATGAAGTCGTCAACAATTTTGGTCATAAAAGCTGATTACTTGACTACAGAGTGAGCTTACTGCTTGCATACTACTATTAGTGACACACATACCATACAGGCTTACAAACCATACATACTTCAGTTGCATTTGCATTATTCATAACCTGTCCTGTACTATACTGTAATTGTTTATTTGTTAATGAGAAAGAATCATAATTTTATTTTGGTTGAAAGGAGTAAGGGATATATTATTTACTTTATTATACAGTAGGTAATTATAGGTGTATGAGAGACTACTTCAACTTTATATATTATTACTGTATTTTTTTTTTTCCCAAGGTAGTCAGTAGCCAAGTCTAAATGTTAAACGTACCATATAAATTATGAAAATACAGTACTGAATCTTTTGTACATACAACATGATTACCAGTATGCTATGACCATCATAAGATTCCATTTGTTCCTATATGAACATTAAAGTCCAGTAGAACATTGTATAACTGCCATCGTTGAAATTATTATTGTGCCCCTGATGCCCTGAGACAGAGTTAATGTGGAAGTTTATATGACCAAACACCCCAATGCTTTTGTGTTCAGCACATACAAAAGAGCTTCTGTACCAAATTTTGATACAATATCTCATATTTATAGTAGTCCACAAGTGGTCCATTACTATAGACCTATTTTTTACCCCGTCTTAAAAAGTTCCAAGGGAAGATGCACATAACATAACTGCATCTAGGTATGCCGGCATTTGCTCACAAGGCATATACTGTACTCACAAGACAAATACAACATTAATGGAAAGGTTAAGTTAGGTAGGTTAGGTTTGTCTTGTGAGTATATGCCTTGTGAGCATTTGTCTTGTGTCTTCTAACTACCATCCAATCAGCCTAACATCAATTGTAGGCAAATTACTGGAAGCAATCATTTAAAACTATTCGAAATCACCTGGAGAAGCACAAGTTGAACAATGATTCCCAACGTGGCTTCACAAGAGGCCGTTCTGTTTAACTAATCT
The DNA here is from genome assembly GCF_018991925.1 of Homarus americanus. Taxonomy (NCBI): domain Eukaryota; kingdom Metazoa; phylum Arthropoda; class Malacostraca; order Decapoda; family Nephropidae; genus Homarus; species Homarus americanus. The sequence goes on from NW_024715228.1 coordinate 7,141,980, forward strand.
ATTTACATTCTTTTCATCTGTTTTCGAATCAGTGGACGAGGGGGCACAATTATGATGTGGTATATCTCGACTTAGCCAAGCCTTTGACAGAGTCCCCCACGAAAGACTAATAAGAAAAGTGGAGGCTCATGGTATTAAAGGAGATATTCTAAAATGGATTAGGGCGTGGTTATAGGACAGGAAACGGCGAGTGAGCATTAATGGCACTAAATCCGATTGGAGCAACGTCACTAGTGGAGTTCCCCCAAGGCTCAGTACTTTGGACCATTATTATATACATAAACGATATAGATATCGGCATAGACAGCAGCATAAGTAAATTTGCTGATGACACTAAAATAGGGCGTGTAATTAAATCTGACGAGGACTCCGCAAAACTACAGGAAGATCTAAACAAATTTTTCGAGTGGTCTGAAAAGTGGCAGATGAAATTCAATGTGGACAAATGTAAAGTACTCGGTATAGGAGATGTAAACGGAAACCAGATACCAGATGAACAACTGTGTTATTGAGAAATCCGACTGAGAAAGATTTAGGAGTAATGATAAGTAGGAATCTTAAGCCAGGTAAACAATGTGTATTTGCTCGAAACAAGGCTAATAAAGTACTTGGGTTCATACAAAGGAGTGTTGGTTACAAGACTAGCGAGGTCATCCTAAAACTATATCTTGCGCTCTTGAGACCTCACTTGGGTTACGCAGTTCAATTCTGATCACCATTTTACAGAATGGATATAGAATCCTTGGAAAGAATTCAGAGGAGAATGACAAGACTAATCCCGGGCATAAGGGACCTTGAGTACAGAGACAGGTTAAAGCATCTTAATTTGCACTCCCTCGAGAAACGTAGAGCGATATGATAGAGGTGTATAAATGGAAGTCAGGGCTGAATAAAGGGGACATTACAAAGGCACTCATAACAATGGTTTTGAATTAGACTAATTTAGATTTAGGTGCAAAATAGGTAAACATTGGTTTGGAAATAGAGTAGTGGACGAGTGGAACAAGTTACCAAATATCATCATTAACTCGAATATGCTGAATGTCTTCAAACATAGGTTGGATGGATATATGAGCAATAAGGGTTGGGTATAAATGGGACTGCCCAGTATGGGCCAATAGGCCCGCTGCAGTTTCCTCCATTCTTATATTCTTGTCTTGTGAGCAAATGTGGAACTCCAACTGACCTATCTCCAAACCCCAGCCGAGCTTACCGTCTTTCTCATAAGATGATGGCGAATATACAGATAGAAGTGTTCCTGTCTCCTGATTTTTCAAAATGCATCTGTGTTAAGAAAGTATTCTTCCATTTTGAAGTGCAGAGAGAGAGGGCGATGCATGCTGTTGTGTCATATCACCAATATTGTGAGTTGTGCAGACCGTTTGCCAAACTGCTACTTTTTTGCAAAATCAAGCTTTGTTTGACTGTTGCCTACACAAACTTGTGCAGACTAAATGGGGTGTGTGTAGGCTAGTTGAGATAAGTTTTTCAGCAGTAGCATCATCGTCATATGACTGAAATGGTGATATCTTTTTTATCTACTCGAAGATATAGTAGTTTTATTTGTTCTGCACAAGCCAGTGTTTCTTTTCAACTAGTTTTGTCGAGTCTTCTTTTATTTAGCTGGACATGCCAGAGACAAATATACTGTGACACTTTTCTGCGGTAACCATGCTCTACTGAAATATGAGAGCAAACAGCTGTTTGCGTACATGAAACTGTATAGTGGAGTAAAAACCGTACAATTCAGGTTTGTGACGCGTGAGCAAAAGTTGAGTGCGTGTAGCAGGTTTAACTCGACTAGAAATATATATATATATATATATATATGTGTGTGTGTAGACACTGTACAGTATAATTATATGAATTTCTACTACGGGCTAGCACATGATCAACTGCCATTGTTGCGACACCCTTTAATACTGTAACAGCAACCATAGCCAGCTCTCACTTATCACAGTCCAGTAGAGCAGTAAAGCACACTGTCCCATGCTCATAAATGCCAGGATCACAGATATACGCGTCATATGACCTTGGACTGACGGAATAAAACCTACGTCAACAGAAGTGTGAAAAAAAATTACTGTTCGAAGTGAAAGATGTTATATCAAAATATGACAAGTTGCACGAATTGTAACTCGGCATTATAGATGACTTGTTAACCCTATGAGGTTATTTTACACAAAGGTTTACTATCCTCAGTAGGTTGTCATATTCAAGTGGTGTTAAGAGTGCTAAGGGGGGGTACTCAGGCATTCTTGTATAGTAAACAGTAATTACTATTGACCAGAAAATATCCCCTAATATGAAGTGCACATGGCTTCAAAATGTCCATGATATTGGTCAGATTTCAAAAACTTTTCTGTGTGGGACTTACAGGCCCCCCCCCACCCGGGTCACTGGGTGTGCTCGCCATGTTCCCCCACCGAAATTTTCTTGTCCCCCCTTTTTCTGTAGTGCACCAGCTCATTGTATTCAGGGGGTTGGTATTGCACTAGGGTTTTTTAAATTAAATGTTACTGAGGACTGCGAATGACTAGGAGTGGGATTAAAGACAGGTTGTTAGTGTGTGACGGTGCACCAGGAATTAGGTCACGGACGATAATCCCGTTCTTAAGGTGAGAAGTAATGTAAAAGAATGAGACTTCACAACAAAGGGATAAACAATGTAAGAGAGATTACTACTGTAAAAATTATACTGTACGTCATGTTGCTGAGAGCGGGTAGTCACAGCACCGGCAGTAAGAACATGTTTTTGTTGCCACTCATGTTATTCTGAATCCAGGAAAAAAAGGCACCCGAACAAACCTAACCTACGTGCAATGCCATCATATATATATATATATATATATATATATATATATATATATATATATATATATATATATATATATATATATATATATATATATATATATATATATATATATATATATATATAATTTATTTATTTATTTATTTATTTATTTATTTATATTGTGTTGTCAATGTGTACAAGTCATTTGACTTTTTTTTCCTGTAGACTTTATATCCGCCCAACCGTTACTCTTCACTCCATGGATGTATTAATTAGGAAATGTCACCGTTTCTGTGATCGAGTAGGTACAGTGCTTGCTTCCTGTCGTAGTCACTGATTCCCACCGGGGACATACCACTAGTTCACCTAGCTGTAACTTGAGTACCTAATTTTATAGTTGGGAAGTACAGCGCCTACCAAACTGCCTCCATGCATTCAGTGTGATGCATCCATTTTCACTTTGCGCATAAATGTAACTTAATACAGAAAATTATCTTTGTTATATTTGTATGTGTCGAAATGGGCACGTGTGAAAATACAGGGGTACAGTTAACTTTGACTTAGGGTAAAGCACAATAATAGCATTACTGTATAATTTTACGGACACTACCTTAACTATAAGTATTCGCTAAAAAAAATGGGAGACCAAATTAAAGATCCTTTCCCAAAGAAATTTTTTTTTTACCCTAACTGGTGCTACTGTGTCTAGTTAAACTAAAGTTCAATTATAAGTTTGATTATATTTTTTGACATTAGTTAGAGCTCATTCGTACACATGGCAAGGAGGTTATCTGTGGGGGGTTTGGGGGCTGAGCTAAGGTTTTCGTGGCTCAACCATGTCTCCGTTTTCTGTCGATATTATAAAAATAATGGAGTTTATACGCAAAATATCAAACACTATTTGCTTTATTATTTTTAATAGAAAATTGGGAATATAGAGTGCAGTAAGAACAACATAAGAATAGAGGAAACTGCAGCGGGCCTATTGGCCATACTAGGCAGTCCCGTTTACACCCGACCCCTTTCGCTCATACTGTATATCCGCCCAACCTACTGTATATTTGAAGCTACCCAGCGTGTTCCAGTTAATAGTGATGTTTGGTAACTTGTTCCATTTCCTAATTAGTTATGAGATCCGCTAAATCTGATGAACATCTCGTTTACACAGAAAGTAAGGATGGACGAAGGGTAATCTTAATACTTCGGTATGAAACCTGGCCACTGGCATCACATCTCCCCACCATGACCACATTAATGCAGCACCTATTACCACCACCACCCAGCCCTCACCAATGCCCACCTTCCAGCCTCCATTACCGTCATCTCCATACTACCCTCCTAAGCACCATCCTGCACTACAATAACCAGTCTACACTTGAATACCACCATCCTGCACCACACTAATATAGTTGCGGGGTGCCACATGGCGTGCCTTAGTAGCTGAGCAACGGGAGACAACAGTGTGAGCGGTATTTATAGCGGAGACATCCTAGGTGGTTGCGGGAACTTGGCTGAAGGGAGGTGTGAGTTGTATAAAGTGCTGCTGACTCTTGTCCCGTTATGGAACCACTTTACGTTATGTAACAAATCAAGTTACACAAATATTTAGGCTAAGAAGAATTATTCCGAAACGACCGTACAAGTATAACGATTTCCTTACTGCAGCTGAAATTTGAAACCTTTATTGTGAAACAGTAAGAATATTTTACTGTTAGTTTTTTTATCAATTAGTGTTTTTCTTTAATTCTAATTATTAGTACAAACTCATCAATACAAGTTGACAATTCTTAAAAAAATATATATGTAAATTTAATCTAATTGCTGCAAAATCAGAAGCACTTCCTTGATGTATATCTTAAGTGGAAAAACTAGTTCACGTGGGATGTTACATGTAATGAACTGTTGGTGACTTAACACTAAACTATATAAATTCTGATTCTTGCATGATGAATGAAGTAAATGTTGATAATATTCTTTTTTAGCTGAACGCCAGATGCACGTAAACGTTGATGAACGAGTGCTTAATCTTGGAAGACGAATGCTGTCATGAATAAGACCATACAGTATGTACGAGTTTTTATTTATTTGGCGACGTTAAAGTAATATAGCTACAGTATCCTACAATGACTTCCCGCAGGCTAGCATGACATCCCAACCTCAGCTGTCCAGCTAAAAAAATAATAAAATCCACACTCAACTTGTAGCAATTAAGTGTGACTGCGTAACTGACCTTGGATGTTGGTAGTGCCCTACATTTGACTTCCATTTTGTCATTAGTAGACATTATCGTGCTGTAATTGCCAGATACAGGAGGCATATTAAAACTAGGCAGTAATTAATAGGAATTAGGGGAAACGATGGTTGGAAGTATATTGTTAAAAATCATATGTTGTCCAGTCATAAAGTGACATGATTCTGTTCAATGTTTGAAAAGGGGTAAAGGAACACAAAAATAGGACACGCATCTAACCGCCGAACAGTTTACAGAGATTACAATAAGGGAGTAACTCGAAAGATTGTTATGTTACAGAGAATCGTTTCAAATTTCTGGGAAATGTTCTGTTTCATGTCGTGTGTAGATAAGATTATTCAGCTTATTTGTTAAAATTTAATTAAACTTCACCTGGACCTAATCTAACATATCCTAACCGAAACATTACATATTTGAAAGATTGGCTGTAGCGTATATACCGTCCTTATAACCTCGTTTTTTATGCAATTTATGGCGTATGATTATAACTATTAAAGTTATTTGTATCATTATTTATTGTTAAAGCTCTGCCCATAACCGGAAAGAACACCGCGGTACCCTTTGCTCAGTCTAGGCCAGTGCTTGCTGGAGACGATAAGAAAATAAGGAGTCTGCACTGGGCCGGTTGGCCTGTGCATGGCAGCTCCTGTCGTGAGTTCCTACCACTCTCTATCATCCAAGAATCTATCTAGCCTCCTTTTGAAACTTTCCAGAGTTCCAGCACTTACTACAAAGTTGCTAAGCTTGTTCCACTCTTCCACCACCCTACAGTATTTGTGAACCAGTTTCTTCCTATCTCCCTCTTAAACCTAAACTTATCCAACTTAAATCCGTTGCTCCGAGTCCTATCCTGCTCGGATATTATAAGAACTTTATCTATATCCCCTTTATTGATTCCTTTCACCCACTTAAATACTTCTATCATATCTCTCCGCACTCTTCGTCTTTCTAGGGAATGCAAGTTAAGTTTCTTTAACCTATCCTGATATGGAAGGTTTCTAAGTCCCGGAATCATTTTCGTCATTCTTCGATGGACAAATTCTCATAATTATAATAACACTAATGCAACCAATAATATCCACCTGAAGTAATATTTGATCCCTGATTCGATCGCGGGGTCGCAATGCCTACTGATGCTATAAAGTAACGTATTACTGTGCTTCAAAAACTAATATCTGTAAGCGTATAATTAGTACTTACATTAGACACCCTGTTGTCGACGTTGTGTATATTTGCCAGGGCACTGTAGTTTACTCGACAATAATAACAAACATCAGGTACTTTTAGATATTAACATTTCCATCTGCATATATTTATTTATTTTTAATTGCAATTGTCAACTGCATTAATTTGTAATTCAGTGTTGAAGTTTTAGACATTTTACGCGAATAAGTGTCTACAGTGTTTGTGTGACTGCAATAATCACACAACAAAATCAGACTTTCGATGATATGTAGATTAGGGTATAGGGTTGCCATACGTCCATATTTTCCCGGACATGTCCTCCATTTAGGTCTCGAAATCTTCGTCCGGAAGTAATTTTTAACATTCTTTAAAAGTCCGGAATTTCAGCTTCCATCATTTTCTCCACGGAAAAAAAAAACATGAAACTGTAATGACGAGAGAGAGAGAGAGGGGAGGTGGAAACCGTAGAGATCTCGTTCAGTTTTCGTCAGCTGATAAGTCACGTGTACGCCTGTACGGTGTTGTCAACTTAGCTGCTAGCAAATTTTGGGTAGCATGTAGTGCCATGTACTGCTTTTCCTTGTTCTTCAGCCACGCGCATTATTAAATTTGTTTTTGTATTTAGCGCTATTAGCCATAAATGAAATGTTGAAAGTATACCATATTTTTCTTATGGCTTTTTTACACTGTAGCCTTTGTTTTTCTTGTCCTGCATTTAAGGCATTTTAGCAATTTTCAACCATAATCTTGATGTGCATAGGCACATCAAGTCACACACACACAGTGGGGGAAGAAGACTGCAGCTAAGGGAATGAAGATATTCAGCCTTAAGCAAAGGTAATTTTTTTAGTATTTTTAAGATTTCTTTCCCATGAATGTTGTATATTAGCCTACATTAAAAACACAATGCAATACAGTACACCGATACTGGTATATATATATTATTAATGTTATGCAAATAGCAAAATTAATTGTCACGGCTGCTTCAAGGTTACATAGCGCCAAAGTGTGTGCCGGGGGGATGTCTTCTGGAGCGTCCTCTTTTTTGAATGTTCAGATATGGCATCCCTATTAGGGTATCATTCAATAAAAAAAATGCCAGGTGACAGCTTGAAACGGCTTTTTTTTTACGCACTTGCAAATCACTTATGGCATTCACCTGACAGGAAACTTGTTAGTCAGTGTACGGTATGGGATCAACTTTTATTGCAAAGGTGAGTGTGTCGGGAGGAGTTTGTAAATATTAAGGCAGGTGAGGTCCAACAGTCACTCTCTGGATAAAGTGTACAGATGAGTTGGTATATTGAACCTTCCAGTTCGTCACCCACAGCCCGAAATCCCCATCTTAGTTCTGTAAGCAGTGGCGTAGCTAGAGTGTGTGCCGCCCGGGGCGGCCCTTTCGTTTGCCCCCACAAAAAATACATATTGCACAGTGACTCACTCTTATATATATATATATATATATATATATATATATATATATATATATATATATATATATATATATATATATATTAAATAGTTTGTGTACCATTATAATATTACTGTACTTTCACATACTCAAATATAGTATGCTTTAAATACACACCAAACATACTTAAACTTTATAAGTAACAGTTAAACAAAAAGCAAAAACGACATATAGGATAGGGAAAAAAGTAAAAAAAAGTGTAAAAAATTAGGACCATCTTTATTTCTGAAATTAAAACTACAACTTTACTTTCACATACTCAAATATAGTATGCTTTAAATACACCCCAAACATACTTAAACTTTATAAGTAACAGTTAAACAAAAAGCAAAAACGACATATAGGATAGGGAAAAAAGTAAAAAAGTGTAAAAAATTAGGACCATCTTTATTTCTGAAATGAAAACTACAACTTTCTACAAAGTAACTTTTCTTGTTTTTTTGTTGGCAAATTCTTCAATGACATTGTCAAAAACTATTTCATCTGTCAATTGTCGCTCTATAGACAGTATGGCAAGATTTCTCAACCGCAAGGTGCTCATAGTAGATCTTAAGTAATTCTTGATCAGTTTTAGTTTCGAAAACTCCTCTCACAGGTAGCAACACTAACAGCAATTGTGAGGAAAATCCTCAGCATTATTACTATATTTGGAACCGAGTTCCCAAGGTTATACTTTTGAATAAACTGCAAAAGTTCAAGGGGGCCTTTTTTCCACGTCTGTATTCTGTCTTTAATAGTTATAGCAGCAACAGCAACAAAATGCTGAAGTCTTTTTCTCTCAACAGGTTATAGGTTGTATGTGTGGCGGGGGGGGGGCGCATAGCAAGGGTGTAGCTCATGACGTGGCCGTGATGATGTGGGTCAGGTGTTAGGTCAGACACGACAAGGATTAACTTGCCGCCGATACAAAGGGATGGATTAACGTCTCCAGTAGCTGCAGATATGGGTGATGAGCAGACCCAAAAGTGCCGCCCGGGCGGACCGCCCCCCCCCCCAGCTACGCTAGTGTCTGTAAGCACAATTACCCTCCAAGTCTTGCCACCGTGTTAGAACGTTGTCGTGTACCATACTTGAGGGAAACGTATGCTTGTAAACCTCAGTTGTTTTATGTTATCTCGATTAGATTAAAGGTTAATTATTTTTAAGTGCATGTTGTCTGAGCTCTGTTACGACGAGTATGTCTATTGTCTATCCAGTCCACGCTATGTAATGTTTGCAGTCTACGTTATATAATATTTTAGTCCACTTTATACTATGTTTATTCAGTCCATGTAAATGTTTGTTCATTCACGTTATGATTGTTCAGTTTACGTTATGTAAAGTTTGCTCAGTATATGACGAATAATCATGATTCAGCAGGTTATGCATTCTCGGTAACAGTTGAATTGAATTGAAACAGTTTATTTAGCCAGAAAAACACAGATACAGAGTGGATAATAATAACAATATTAACATGGCTGAGCCAGTTGAGAACCTGAGCTCTCTTTGAGGCACCTGATATATACTACAGTATTCATTTATCTCAAGGAAGTATTATGTAACATTTAGTATCATTGGAATAGTACAATAGCATGGTAGTAATAAGTGCATCTCATAGTGTTACCACGGTTATCACTTCAATATTTATTTATTTTATTGTTTATATTTTATTATTATTATTATTTTGTTTATTTATTTATACATACATACACACACACACACACACACACACACGTGTATATATATATATATATATATATATATATATATATATACTTATATACTTACTTCATTTTTAGTCCATATAACACGCGGACTTTGAACATATAATCAACGACCTCACCAGCCAGGAATCGAACCCTCGACCTACTGGGTGGGACTAGGGAACGCTACCGACCAACCCACAAGGACACTTGTGGTGGGTGGCGTTCCCTAGTCCCACCCAGTAGATCGAGGGTTGATATATATATATATATATATATATATATATATATATATATATATATATATATAAATAAATTAGAGTGGAATTTAAAAACATAAGTATAATGGGGGAGCAGTACAACCTGGGCTGTACAGTAATAAGGTTGAACAAGAGGACAGAGCTTTCAGGATTATGTCTAGCTATAACGAAATCGAACGCAGTTAAAATTATAACACAGAATTCAGTACTGACGATTTAGTATAATCAGATTACATTATGTTTTATGAACACAAACATCAAATTCAAACAGTAGTACAGTATTGTACTGTACAAGTACAGGGACAAATTACAGGTACTCCACAGAAAATTCAGAAATTATTAAATAAATGGCATTCGGGACGGGCGTTTATGATTCAATTACATAATACAATATTGTAAATATGAAAAACAGAGTAACTTATTTGTTAGCATCAAAATCCCGATATTACGTGTCTTTTTAATTTTTAATTATTAAGTATCATAGGTACAGTTGGCATCATAGTGAGAAAATTTGAGGCCAGTGGAGAGACATCTGGCATATCCTTCATGTAGTAGGTAGCATTTTTTTTTTTCATGAATGAATCATGGCGAATCAGGGTGAGCTACAGTAGCTCTATCAGCCAAAACTTCTCACACTTCTTGTGATGACAACTGTGCATAAGAATGGAAATATTAAAGATATAATGGTAAATTAAAGAAAAATCGGAATTCAGTATTTTTAAGTGAAATATGTCGCTGTATTCTTTGCTATTAATATACTCTAGAGATTTGGTCATTTCACCCAAATATAGATACCTTACACACTGGGCTAGTTCATTGTACTCAAAGTTAAGATATTTTATGGCTTGGGCCAATTCATTGTATACTCAAGAAGTTTAAGATAATGAGACATGCTTTCAATGCAGCTACCAAATAAGCTTGAATTTCAACAGTCACGACTATACACATGACATAAGCAGCAACTTCATTACACAAATACTGTATTAGAATTTTACTAAACACCTCATGTTAATTATGGAAAAAAGGTTATCTTCATTCTAGCCCAAGTTTTTAGTTCTCATGGAATAAAGATGAACATGTTTGTTGTAGGCATAACAGCCGGGAGCAGTGCCACCATGAGTGTCATCATCAGGCTGCAGAACCTCCCGTGGTCAGCCAATGCCCTTGACATTCGGGAGTTCTTCAAGGGCCTGTCCATCCCTGAGGGTGGTGTCCATATTGTCGGTGGAGAGCTGGGTGATGCTTTCATTGCGTTTAGGTAAGTGTTTTATTTTTGTTTGTTTTTTATCATGAGTGATGGGAAAAAAATATTGGCCCTCATTGATACTGTGATATGATCGAATTACAGCAGGATATGTGTGTGTTTGGATGTATGTTGGTCATTTTTTCTGGATTTGGAGTTATACTTTAAAATTTAGTCATTATAAAATAAAGATAACGTTCTCCCTTTGCCTCGCAATATTTGGTTTTAATTATTTTTTTTTACATGTACTGTACTTTATTTTTTAGAAAACTTTCCCAGAACAGTTCAGCTTTAATTCTCTTTGATTCTTCAACAGCACGGATGAGGATGCAAGGCTGGCCATGCAGAAAACAGGATCCAGCTTGAAGGGGATTCAGGTCACTTTACTATTGTCATCACGATCAGAGATGCAGAAAGTAATTGAAGCAGCCCGCCAGCAGGCAATGGCACTCCAGGGCTACATGGCCCCCACGGTGATTCCTACACAGCCCCAGCAGCCTCCTGTACCCCCAGTCCCTCAGTTACAGCAGCCCCCACCATCCACCATGCAACACCAGCAGCTTCCTCCACATGTACCATACCAAGCCCATCCACACGCTGTTGTTCTTGAAGCTCAGCAACAGATGCAGCCTCGTATGGTAGCACATATCAGCTCTCCACCAAACCAACCAAACATGCAACAGCCCCCATCTATACCGATGCCTCCTTCAGTACATCCCTCCCAAACACCTCACAGTTCAGGCCAAGCTGCATCTCATGGTCCTCCTAATTCTAGTTCTACTAATGATTTGCAGACTGTTACTCATTTAAGTTCTTCAACTAGTAACTCTGAAAAAAAGGAAGAAAAGAAGTCATCAGCAACCTCCACTTCCTCCTCATCAAAGAGAGATAACAAAGGACGTGACAGTAGGAGGCGTAGGTCTAAGACACGCAGCAGATCTCGCTCCAGGTCCCGTGATAGAGATCGTCGTCGACGTCACAGAACCAGATCAAGGTCTCGTAGTCGTGATCGCAGCAGTCGTAGTCGCAGGCGCACCAGGAGTCGGGAACGTGACCGTGGAAGGGATAGGAATCGTGACCGTGACCGTGACCGTGACCGGGATAAGGATCGTAGTAACCATGCTGGTCGTGAACGTAATGACCGTATCAGCCAAGAAAATAATGAAACGGTAACAGTTACCCTTGACCCTCCTGCTAAGGAGAGTGCCAGTGGTGCTGAAGGAATTCCAGGTCTTGGTGACATTCCAAGTGCCAGCATGAGGGGACCTCTACCAAGTCTTTCAGAGCCTATCAAAAACTCTCCAATTCAAACCCCATCACCTGGCCCAAATCAAGCATACAGCTCGGCACAGCCATATAATTCTGGGTCGTCATACCACACGGCACCACCATTCACATCTGGACCACCCTTAAATTTTGGAAACATGAGTGTCCCTCCTCCAGCTATACCTATGGTACGTACATTTAATGAGCCTATGGAAACAGAACCTGGAGATGATCATCCAATCATTTTGGAAGGACCTGGAGAATTTATGGACAATCAGATGTCTGGGAAACCCAACAACCAGAGGAATGAACATAGTGGTCAGGTCAGAGGTCCGGGCGATGGACCACAGAGGACTGAAAATAAAGGTCTGTTAGGTGATGGCCCTTCTGAAGCAGGATTTGGTAACTTTTTTGGTAGAGGAATGCCCATGAGAAACAATGAGGGCCTTGCATTTGGTCACCCAAGGAGTCGCCCACTTCTTAAAGAACCAGGTAGTAATGAATTTAATGATCAGTTTGATCCAAGACTCCGAAACGAGTCTTCCCAAATGGGTTGGGAATCAAAAGATGGGAAAGAACCAGTGAGCAGTAGCAAACAAAGAGAGTTCAAAGAAGACAGGGACCCCAGAGATAAAAGCTTCAGAAATGAAATAGACATGAGAGAGGGAAGGAGTAGCCGAGATGATCGACAGTCAAAAGATGGCAAAGACACCCATGAAGACAGAGATTCTCGTGATGACCCAGATCGATCTGGCTGGGAATCTCGAGGTAAACGAGATTCTCACAGTGAACGTGGAACTCGCTGGGAGGCTGCAGATCGTCGTGAGGATGGGGATGAATCTTCCAGTTGGAGTAGTCGCAGTAGAAGGGAAGGCTGGAAAGGCCGTGATGAAGGAAGCTGGAGTAGAAGCAGTGGAGATAAACGAGAAAGCTGGAGTGACAAAGATAGTTGGAAACATGATTCTCATAGCTGGGAAGAGGATTCATATTACCACAGGGATCAAGACAGGCATGGTGATGATCATGACAGGTATGGTGATGGGTACAGTTACAGAGGTTATCGAAGTAGAGGAGGACGTGGCATGGACAGAGGCCGTATCAGCCGAGGTGGACGTGGCTACAACCCTCGCTTTAGTGGATACCATGAAGGATACAAAGATGAAAACCACGAGGACGGCTATGGCTATCGTGGAGGATACAGGGGACGTGGGAGTTATCGTGGTAGAGGTGGTTCCTATAATTACAGAGAAGGCAGTTCAGAATGGGGAGAGGACAGTACATGCAGTGTAGAAATTCGTAATATACCTCCTGGCACATCTTATCGTGCTATAAGAGAACTTTTCCGTGGCATTTATGTTCCTAAGACCAGCATCAAGCTTCTAGCTGATGATCATGGAAATCGGATAGATATTGCACTCTTGCAGTTTTCCTCACCCCGGGATGCACACAAGGCAATCAGGTGCTCTGGTAATTACATATTTGATAATAAAGTTGAGGTAACTCTTATTAGTGAAGCCAAATATGAAGCTGCAGTGGATGTTAACAAAATGGGTATGATGAAGGGGTATCCTGGTAGTAGAGCTCCAGTCCTAGCTGAAGAAATTCCATGGCCAGATAGCACGTGTGTGTGTGTGTCAGGCCTCCCATTAGAATGTGCAGAACATGATGTTGCTCAGATGTTTAGTCAGTTTAAGATTCAAGATATTGTCTTGGAGAGAGAAAAGGGAACTCGACAGCCATCTGGGCGATGCTTTGTGCGGCTGAACTCCCCTGAAGAGGTGCATCAATCTTTGGTAAATCTCCTCAATGCTTCTATTGATGGTAACCCCCTTACTGTAGAAGTCTGTCCACCTGATGCTATCACACATGCTGCCAGGGATAGAGACTTGATGCAAAGCTCCCAACAGTCAGGGAAGTCCCAACAAAACCCAGCATCAACCCAGAAGGGTAATTCCACTCAACAGGAAAAAAAGACAGAAGAAAAGAAAAGTGAAAATCAAAATGGTGAAGAACCCCCAGCTAAGCACCTTCCAGTTGGTGCTGATTTACTTACTGACTCTGTAGTGATGAAAGGGGTACCAAAAGATGCAACAGAAGCAAATATTCGAGATTTCTTTAGTGATGAGGGGCTTGTGCCAGAACGTGTACACTTCTGTGATGCAAACTCTAAAGGGTTACATGAAGTATATATTATGTTTCCTTTGATTGAAGATGCTAGGCGTGCTGTTGGAAAAAGCCAACAGCAACTCTGTAAAGTTAAGGTCGAAATAGACATGGTAGCAAAACCTGTTGTCATGAGTGCTATGGGTCTTCCATTTGATCCTCTTGAACTTATAAGAAAAGGACAAAAAACTGGTACAACTGCAGTCCCTGGAAAATCGGAGAAGAATGCAGAACATGCAAGTGATGATAAGAAGCCTTCTACACAGACGAAAGCAACAAGTGCCTCAACATCAAAAGAAAAACAGGAACATGGTAACCAAAATCAAGCATCACAATCATCAGTTGACCAGCAACCTGGGGATCCAGGACAAGAACATTCTCATAACATAGAGCAGCAAAATTCAAATTCCTTCTCTAGTTCAGGAGTAACGGTTCAAGGTCTTTATAGAGGAGGTGGCATGGCTGGATATGTACCTGGTGGATCACGAGGATTCAGACCCAGAGGAGATATGCGAGGAATGAATAGGATGCCCGTTGGAATGTCAGGACCTCGGGGACCAAGTGATGGATCCTTTACGAGAATGCGGGGCTCTGTACCATTGTTGAGGGATCCTGTCGAGAAACCTGCTGGTGAAGAGACTATGGGCACTGCCATTCCACCAGAAAATTTTGGTAAACCGGGGTGTGTTGTTGCACTAGGCAATGTGCCATATCGTGCTACCACTGACGATATCCTTGAATTTTTCCACGAGTTCCCAGGATTACGTCCTGAGAATATTATCAGACGATACAATGAATTTAACCAGCCCACTGCTGATGCTCGTGTAGCGTTTCCCAGCGCACAGGAAGCACAACGAGCAGTACAGACTCTCAACAGAAAATTCATGACCCACAGACAAGTGTTCCTTTCCCTTGTGTCAGAATAAAACATACTGTTTTCATTTTGTAATAAAACATATTAAAACAAATATTGTATATTTCTGGGAATTTTATGTATTTTTCCAGTTATTTTCTATGCAGTTTTTTTTTCACAATTGGATTGCAATGCACTTCTCAGTACCTGTGGATTTTTTTGTAAACAGCTTAATTGTAGGATAAAGTAAGCTAACATTACAAAAATACATGTGTAAATATAAGTTTAAGGTCATCCTGTATTGTTCAGGAATTGTAACTTAGCGACATGGATAAAGTATTACAAAATTGTTTGTACATATTTGAAGTAAACTACTTTCTTAAAATATTCTGTTGTTTTATTTTTCTTCTTGTGAATGTATGTTCCTGTTCATGTAGAATGTGTTAACCCATCGTCAGAGATGTCAAAATTAAGCAGTGAGCGAAATGGAGCTCTTTTTAGACGTGTAAGTGAGTATCAAACATAACACAGGAGGTCGACACGACTGGATAATACTCAGAGCAAGACAGTTGATGGTAGGGATGTGAAAAGTGCAATAATTGTGAGACTAGTAAGGAATCAGAAGTGTTGTATCTTCATTGAATAAAATGAATGTTCAAATATCAATCATTTTTAGTTTCGCTCCTTAATACAACTATATTGATACTTAAAGTGATAACTAACTCCAGAAATTTTGCTCAATAATAAAAAATAGAGCTTGGCAATGCAATGTTACATACAGTAATGTTTTATGTGTTTGCTGTTATTATGCACCACTGGTGGTAGTAGTGCACTAGATGAAAACAAACTGCAAAACGAAACACTGTGAATCATTTTAATATCTATCGGTAATAGAAATATGCTTCAAAATACAGATTATCAATCAAAATCTGAAATGTTTTAAGATCTTCAAAATGCTAGACTAACATGTAGGCATGCGATTACAAAATATTACAGTACTGTACAGTACATCTATGCTGTCTCTTAATACTGTATATGTAACCAAACCAGGTTAGTTGGAAAAAACAACTTACGATCTTAAAGGAATTGGCGAGGTATAACGGAAAAGTGCGTATTAATTGTATTTTGTGGTTTTGTTTTGTGATATTGCCCACAGTATAAAATCTTTCCCAATTCCACTAATGTTGTGTAGTGTAGTGGAATTCCTCCCTACAAACGCTGTTTGTCGCTGCCTAGCCGACCCCACCAATTCCCCAGTGTATGCCTCGTGGTCTAGGTCAACCAGCGCCGCCATACATCACGGAGCGGGGGTCAACTACTAAGCCACGCCTACCCCCGCTATTTAAGACCTGACCTCGTGGTGATCTCTCTCTTACTACCTACAGCCGCAGCCAGCAACACCTCCTCCTCCGCTGCTGCCTGGCGGCCCTCGCTCCTCCTCCGCCTGCCTGGCGGTCCTCGCTCCCGCCGGCGAGCATGGCGACCCACAAGCTGTCCTCCTCAGAGCGTCCTCACCAACCAGCTCTCTCTACATCACGCTTGTAACCATGCTGCCTTCCCAGCACCAAGCTGCATTGTACATCCAATACAACATGTATATAGAGAGCACATTGTGAGTTTCCTTTCTCCATTCCATCCTGAGTGTGAACCAAATATCTCATACCCCACAAATGGTGACTCCCGGAGATTCGCACTCACACAGGATGGAGGAGAAACTGATCACGCTCCCAGTCCTCAAGCAACATGGAAGACGCGCCTGCTGGGGTGTGTGGGCCTGGGTCAGGAGCAGGGGCTGCGTCAGCAGAAGCGGATGAGGGCTCGTGACAGCAGCTGGGTCCACGACAGCAGCAGGGTGCAGGACATTAGCAGGGAGTACCTGAGGGAGAAAAGAGGGGTGTGTGGGTCCGCACTTAGGAACAGAGGCCGCGTCAGGGGCGGCAGGGGTTACTGCTGGGCCGGGGTCGGCGTCTGAGGCAGGACGGGTAGCTGGGGTCGGAAGAGGAGCTGGTGTCTGCTTAGAGTAGCAGAGCTGCTCTAGGGTGTCTAACCTGCGGTGTAGAAACAGTAGTTGTAGAGTCGATGAGAGCTGCCTCTGTGTGGATAAGCCAGTCTTCCATGTTGCTTGAAGACTGGGAGCTTGATCAGTTTCTCCTCCATCCTGTGTGAGTGCGAATCTCCGGGAGTCACCATTTGTGGGGTATGAGATTGTTTGGTAGGGTGTGTCAATTTAGGGGGTGAACTGGCTAAATTGAAAATCGAGTAATTTGGTAGCAATTTATTGTAGTCTTTAAGCATGCAAAACAATATTCTGGCATAAATTTTTTTTTATAATAAGTCCTACCTACATCAAATGGATTTTTAAATGTACATATTTGTGAATTTATAACATAACCAGCGTTTGCACACATGTTACTGTTTCAAGTTTCAAATTATTATATTTTATTATCCGTAGTCTATTTGAAAGTAACCAATGCCTTCATACTCTCTTTGCTTTGGTTTCTTGTCATCAGTAGTCTGCTTGCTATTTGTGCTTTGATGTAACCTTCTCGCCTCTCGTGGCTGTAAACATGGCCCGCTGCTTCTGTGACCATTTTCACACATCTCTCCACACTTTGAGTGTGGGAAGGCCACTTCGGCACCTGCATTGGAGTCTCTTTAAGGTTTCTCAATTCTTGGCTAGTTAGACTTGTTGTCAATGGTGGCTCTAAGACTTCCAAACTCAAGTCAACCAATTCTGACAATTTGGTGGCATTGACATTTATTGGGGGAACTTTTCTTGAATGAAACGAACAGTCTCCCAACTGGTCGTCATCTATTAGCGTTCCTCTAATCTTTAGAATGACTTCTACAGCCTCGGTTCGGAGATTGGTACATTGACTGCAAAGCATTGCTTGCAAAACTGCTTCTGATCGAGCATACCAAGCGGACCTTCTTGCCACAGGTAACACGATGTCCCTCACTACCTTCCTCTGTGTTCTTACTAGCTGCAATTGAAACAAAAGGTGATTGGGCCCATCCACCCACATAGGATTAAGTTTCACACTAAACCACTGGGGAAGATAAACTCCAATAATAAATTCAACAATTAACCTCAAATTCTTCAGCACTTTGCCCTTCAATTCGTGTTTGGAAATCCAAATCCTGCAGAAACGAAGAGCTGTAGTTAACCAACGGCTGTGACTGACAGGTCCAATCTCCAAGAGAGCCAATGACTGAGGCACTTCTCCTGATCTTATTGCTTGGGCAATACGATAAGCATAGGATTGATCTGTGCTGAGATCTTTGATGACTCCTTCAGACAACGCCGGAAGGGGAGGGCCAACTTCGACCTTTGGAAAGGTTGTATTTATTTCTAGTTGTGTTGCTTCATCCAGCATGATGCCAAGGGGACCTGACCACTTGTTGTTGCTCTTTGTAGGACCATCAAGTTCCTGGATGAGATGACGAAGAGGTAGCTCGCCTGTATGTAAATCACATACAATCCAAACAAGTCTTCTTCCTAGTTTTTTCTCTAAATGCGTCATTACACCCCCCTGCCATCCGGTGTTCACTGCAGTTGAATCTCCACCAACAGCCTGCAGTGAACTGCCAAGTCCTCTCTCCTGAACCCAACATAAAATATGATCAGCAATGACCTCTGCATGTTTCTTCCCTTCTACTTCAGTTTCGGGAGCAAAGTGAAACAAAAACCGACCACCAGGCTCAGAACAGACAGAGTAGTGTTCTTCTTTGATGAGACCTGGAAACTTTCTGTTCACTCCCTCTACTTCTAGCAAAACTTTTGTGTCATCTATTCTTCCATCAAACAAAAGACAGGAGAGCCCTCCCTCGCTTAAATCTTTTTCATGCTGATCAGATATTTCCTTCATTATTTTTTCTTGTGCTCTTCTAATTTTATTATGATCTATCACCAAAGATACATCCTCTCGGCTGATGAGGCCTGCATCTATCCAAGCGGCAGTTGCAATTTCTGCAGCCTCACGAAGTCCAGCATGGTGGCGAATACTAGCTAAAGCAATGTTTGAAATATTTCTTGTGTTGTATTTCATTTTCTTTGGTAAAGGTTCAGATGGCTCTTTGGAACTATCATCTGATGTTGCTTCCTGTTCATCAGAAGAACTATCAAAGAAGTGATAAACATCTTGACACAGCTCTTCCTCTCTTTGGATGGCTTCTTCACTCTTCATTTTCTTCTTTTGTTCCCTCTCTCGGATTTGTTCTCTCTTCTTGGCATTAGCAATCTGCTTCTTTGTTTCTGAATAATCTATTGAACCCATTTGCATACTTCCTTGGCCTTCTGCCTTTGTCCTCTGTGCCTTTATAAATTCAAGCTCTAAAACAGGGATCTTCTTTTCACGAGGACAACCACAATCAATGTGGGAATTATTTTCTCTCTTACCTGAGTGAGAACAGTTGGATTCAGAACATAATTGTATGGAGCACTTGCAGGTCAAAATGTCAAACAGAGTATCAAGTGTGTGCAGAAATTCATTTTTCCTGGCCAAGTTTCCTTTACCAAGTGATGTTTCAACTGCTTTGTGCCATAATTTCGTTAGTTTTAGCTCAATAGTTCGACACTGATTAATCACAGGTGGTTTGAATAGTGCATTAGCTTTTGTCCATTGATGCAGAAGAGGGACTATCATGTCATTTATGAGTTCTTTATCTGTATAGTTCCTTCTGTCCTTTGCATTTTTTTCTCGAAGGAGTAACCCTAATCTTAGCATGTCTCTCACTGTTGGAAGTTCTGATACAGGAAGCTCCTTCCCTTTACCAACTAGCAGGCTCAAGTGGGTTGACAACTGACTTCTTGTCTTCAATTTTGACATCTTCACACTATCTGACAAATAGAAAAATATTTCAATGTTTCATAATTCAATTGTTGTTTCAAAAAATATCAATTTGTTTATCAAAAATGCTGTAACAGAAATAACATAATAATTTCTTAGAACATAATGTTTTATACAATGATATAAGTAACTGCGACAATCAATATGCCCTACTTACAATAATTAAAATGTAGAATTCGTCTGGTAGAGTAGGTGCAAGTGCAATGAGAGCAAACCACCGTCTATGATATCTAGAAGGAGAGTGAGCCGGGCGCCTTATCCTCACGCTTGGTACAAGTCAAAACAAGAATTAAACTGTCCCACACGGAGAGCCTGTTCATGTTCTGACATGCATATTGTACACAAGCTATAGAACCATAAAATACTCCATAATCCATATGCTTACATGAGATTAGTTAATATCAAGTGAATAATTCTAATCAAGTCTCATTAATTTGTTGAAATACTGATATTTGAAACTTTAAGGTATAATTGATGTAGGTGAGGGTTATTTCAATTCATTTTTGTTTGCTAATCTCAAGTTTAGACATAAAGAGGCACAATATTTTGACTACCAAATTTGATTTTTAACATGTTGACAAAATTGACACACCCTAACATAACAGTAGTGAGATCTATATCTACATCACTACAAATAACACCACCCATCACCACTATACTTAACACTATCCATCATCACTACATATAACGATATCCATCAACACTACATAATTATAACACCTTCCATCATCACTACAGATAAGAACATCTATCATCACTATACTTAACACCATTCATCATCACTATACTTAACACCATCCATCATCACTATACATAACACCATCCATCATCACTACATATAAAATCGTCCATCATCACTACATATAACACCATCCATCATCCCTACAGATCGGTAAAGTAGTTTCCGAGATTCTCGTGCGGACACACACACACACACAGACATACTTCTTTGTTTTATATACTATATAGATTAATTCTCCTCCACACCTTTCCATTTTATACCTTTTTTATTCTTCTATGTTATCTTACCCTTATTCTATGTTATTTCCTCATCCTCATCATCCTCTTCATAATCATTTCTCTCTATCCTTTCATTATTTGTATCCAATCCTTCTTCTTCAAATTCACAATCCATTCCTACACCCGTTTCGTTTTTCCATAGGTCAGCAGTTTCCCTTTTAAACCCTTTATAAAAACAATCATTATTTTCCTCTTTGTATTCTCTAAGAATTTTACCTATAGTTACAGCATACTTCTTACTTATAGCGCTCCTGATGTCTTTAGATTTTTTAAAGTATTTGTCTTATTTGCTGTGGTACTGAAGAAATATTATCCATAGACACATCTGAATAATATACACTATTTAAATAGGACAAATATAATATTAAATTGCACTCATGAACTCCAATACAATTTAAACCAGTGGTTGTTAACCTTTTTTGAGTCACGGACCCCTTTGAGAATCTGGTGAAAGCTATGGACCCCCTCCCTAGAAAAATTAACATAAGCACATAAACACAACTTTGCATGCAATGAATATACTTTATTTTATTGAAAATTCAATGCCTCATACAGTGTATGACATACACAAAGTGTGAATAAAGTAAACAATCTTAACAAAGAATTATGTTTCACACTTTTTTATGCAAAAATTAATGGCCACTCCATACAAAAATGAAATACAATCATTTTGTGCAAATAAACAAAACAAAACTTTAATTCTGCTCAAAAGTTCATTTCAATGTGAAGGTTGTTGTTTTTTGGATTGAAGATAAATGTTAAATTTTATTTGACCTTCACAGACCCCCTGAAGCCCATCCATGGACCACTTGGGGGTCCATGGACCTCAGGTTAAGAACCCATGATTTAAACTAAATGAAATTAATGCTTTCACAGGACAATTATTTTGTCTTTGAGTATTTACAAATGTTTCTGATTCGAAATTTACCAAATATATGGATTTTCCATTGGGTTTGACTACTATACCGCTCAGTGGAGTATTATAGATAATTTTCAATTCCATTTACACATCGATATTACTTTTAGTGGTGGTGGTGGTGGTGGTTTTCATAAAAGTAAAATAGTGTACAGTACTCCCAAATTAATGCGACTCACTAGACATTCGTCTTTATATTGTGGGTCTCTGTTAGAGAGGATATCCTTACATGGGAGAGGATATTTCTTTTTTCTATGGGGGTCTACGTACATCAAAACGCTCCACTTGGTGGGCTATATTAAATTTTCAACGTGGAAGTCGTTTAATTCTGTAATTAACTTTATCTGTCTCATTTTATGTATGTCATCATCGAATTCTATAATAGAAACTTTATTAACTACTTCTTGATAATTCCCACCTCCCGAAAAAAGACGACACTTTACTTCCAATAGATGAATGTCTAATTCTCTAAGAGAACTATCCACAATAATATATATTTTCATCTTGTTTACAGATCACATTTGTGGAATCCTAAGTTTCAAAGAGGGTTCAAAATTATTTGGTTCACTATGAATTATCCTATTAGTGAATTGAGATAATATAGTGTCCATATATACATTATTTTTCAACTGGTTTTCTCGAGCTGTCACCATAGAATTTAGGTGTTGGGCTTCGACGGGTAAAACACTATACGAATTATTGTCGGAGGTAACGTCTGCCAGGACGGCCTCTATCATGCTCATTACTTCTCGTTTATTATTTAATTCCACTGTACTAAAATAAATTGAGGGACTCGGAATCACTTCAACATTGTCATAATATACCGATGTATTTCTTGTTTGAGATGATGTAAGGTTGATGGTGGCTGCTGTCGATGATGACGAATGCGATGATCGTGGTGACGGTGGGCGGTATAAAAGTTGTTGGGAAAAGAATTGTTGTTGTCTTTTAGTAACTGGAATTAGCGAAGAGTTATGCAAAAAACATTTATGTTTGTGTTTCACCGGTTGTTGATATTGATGAGGATAATGAGCCTCTATTTCACCGACCGAGTTACTAACTGATTGTTCGGTTATTTGTTTAGTCTTAGTTTGTCTGTTCAACATAATGATACCGTAATCTGTATATATTCTTGTTGAAAAACGCAACCGGAATATAATAATTAAGATACCTTACCAATGTATTTATAGTAAAACAAAACAATATAAAAAACTCTCAAAAAATCATTAACCTTGCACCCTGGGAAAAAAAATATATAAGATAACAAAAACACTACCTATATTTTATTGTTTACACTGTATAGTTTTTTATTCAAGTGCCTATGGGGAGTGTTGAAAATCCTAGGCTACTTTCTCAAACGGAAGAAAAACAAGAGCTCCACAGAAAACGCAAAATTTTTTTAACAATTGGTGTTTTAATGCGGAGGCTATACTGGATGTGTTGTAGGTCCATCCGGTCGCCAAGCTAGTACGAATCATCGTTGGGCAATATGCGTTCACTGAGTCCCACGTCAATGAGGTGACAGGTGTAAGGTGAAGTGGAGGTGTCGATGATGACGTTGCCTTCGTGGAGGTCCATGTGGGCGTAACCAGCAGCGTGAAACTCAGCGAGGGCAACGCGGGTTGCGTCGCAGGCCTTCTGGCCATGGTGGACGTCAAACTTAAAACTCGTTAGAATCGAATCTAAGAGCACGCCCCGGCAGTACTGCATGACGATGGCGTTGGGCTCGGTTGTGACGCCGTACAAGAGAGGCGCGCCCCCAGCCCCGGCCAGCTCGTGTAGGACGCGGGCCTCCTTGGTGTTGGCCTCGCCGGAATGGAGGATCTTCACTACCACCTCCGTCACGTCCCCATTGCCTAGGGTGAGCTGACCATAGTGGCTCACCCCGAACGAACCGGCGCCAACATTTCGTACAAGACGAAGGCTGTCCCAGGTGAGCTGAGGTAGATCAGTTCCTCCACTGGTGGAGGTGGTGGAGCTGGAGGAGTTGTGGCAAATATTATTGAGTTGAACAAGAGAAGTCATCTTGGTCCTGTGATGGTTTTTGTCCTTCTCGAACAATTATTTATATGATTTCAAATCGAATCTTAAGGTAAACTCTGAATTTGAGGAGTAAGATACATAATGAGGTTGGAATATTGAACATAACATGGTGTTCACTCAGGATGGAATGGAGAAAGGAAACTCTCAATGTGCTCTCTGTATACATGTTGTATTGGATGTATAATGCAGCTTGGTGCTGGGAAGGCAGCATGGTTACAAGCGTGATGTAGAGAGAGCTGGTTGGTGAGGATGCTCACAGGATGACAGCTTGTGGGTCGCCATGCTCGCCAGCGGGAGAGAAGACCGCCAGGCAGGCGGAGGAGCGAGGGAAGGCCGCCAGGCAGCGGCGGAGGAGGAGGTGTTGCTGGCTGGGCAGCGACAAACAGCGTTTGTAGGAGAGAATTCCACTACAACCCCACAGTAGTTAAGATCAGGTGGTGTGTGGGCCCCACGTAACCTTCCTTGACAAGCTATATTCGTAACTGTTAGACGAAAATTTCATGTCGACAGTTATCTTGCATTACGAAACAATATAACGCCTTTGCAGCATCCTTTTCTGATAATAAAACATTGTAATAAATTTATAACATCCATATCTGATAAATCATTCGGCTGCTATTGGACTATCGCGGTGTGAATGTTGCAGAAGGTAGTAGGTGGGGGGGCCTGTGTTTGTGATGACTCGGGTGTGATTTATAATATTACAAGGACAACGTGGTATTTCCGGCGTGCAGGAGAGAAATTCTGGGTCTAGATTCTTAGTAGTTCGTACAATGAATATTCCTCGTAACTGTGGAAGCAAGAGTGGACCTCACTGGTTAATTTAAGATATTTCACAAAAATAGCATATAAAGCTAACATCAAAATTACAGACATTGTACATTAACTGGAAACATAAGTCACTTTGCATCGTCAGTATGAGGACAAAATTAATGTAGAGAATCTTTCCAAATGTAATCTTAGTGCAATTTTTATATCATTTTCTAGACTGTTAAGTACAGCATATAAAATTCTTGAGCTTTCAGTAATGAGGAATATTCATCGTACAAACATTTGCAAATCTTCACCGCAGCTGGGCTCAGTGCCCGAAAAAATACGCATTTTCCTGAATACTGTACTGTGCATAGAGCTCATGTATAATAAACTACTTTGAGTGAAAATTATTAATTATTTTGTTATGGGAACACCCTCTTTCCGATAAAGTATTAAATTACGGAAATACGTAATTAGAATTTTGTTTGACAATTGCACCATAACCATAACAATTAATGCGATAACTCTTCGCAAACAATACGGAGAGCAAGGCTGGTAGTACGGTACGGTACGGAATATTTTTCCGTACTCCGCACCTGGCTAAAATACCGTACCGTAATTTCGTACCGTACCCCAAATTATTTTTCCGTACCGTACAGTACGGAAAAATACCGTACCGTAATTCCGTACTTATATCGTACCATCAGCAAAATATACTTATATCAAAATAATTCTCTATTTGTGAACAATTTATTAGAGTACATGTGTGGATTTGAAAAGGAACATATACGAAGTGACTATAGATGTAAATGTGCCCACATAATATTGTTGCCTTATTACGGAATTGTATTTCTTAGTCTACCTAATTTACAATGAAGCAAAAATATGTGTCATCTTATCAATAATGTGCAATATTAGATAAAGTGCCCCTGCCTGCCTCGGATGACTGCTCCCGACGGCGACAACGACAATGGAAGGAGTGACTGTGGAGAGTTGGAGACACAGACACTACTCTCAACTCTCAAGTTATACATGAATAGTTCGCGTGACGCAACGTGATCAGTACTGACAGTACCAGACCACCAGCTGGCGGACGGTACTGATCACCTAAGTGCACTCACTGAAGCCACCAACGCATTAACCCTTTGAAGATCAATGACACATTTCTTTTCTCTTTTCTGACTATTATTAGATGATTTTATTCAATTTAGGAAGGGTATATGAAAGACAATAGACAGATGGCTAATTCAGCTAGTCTATACTGTTTATTCCCATAAATCCTTCCTAAGCTGCATAAAAGTGTCTAATGATAGCCAGAATAAACTGTCAAAATGCGTCACAATCCTCAAGGGGTTAATAATTGCTTGATCATGTTTTTAAGCCTGGGGTACGGTACGGTACGGTACGGAATTTTGCTCATTTTTTCGTACCTAAATCGTACCGTACCGTACTTCAAGGAAAATATCGTACCGTAATTCCGTACCGTACATTCTGACTAAATATCAACCGTACCGTACCGTAATACCAGCCTTGACGGAGAGACGCACTTGCAGAATTGATCCAGATTAAATAATTATTTATTCCCTTTAAAACACGAAATGCCACACATCTTGTCTGCGTACACATTTACCAGATATTTGAAGACTTTAGGAGAGATACGCATGATATAACTTAAAATCATGATTCACTGCCAAGCATGACGTGTAAGTGTACAGTATTAAATATATAATACATTATAAAATAGAATGTCAAATAGGAAGTAATATATTAGTTACCTCATTCTTTTCGTTTTCTATAATCGTAATGTGTAACCCGTATGATATTTGTTTGTTAGAATAACTCTCGTCTTCTCAATTGCATTAATTCTCGGCTTATAATCTATATTCTATTGATGTTCTAAACGTTTATAAGTTTTATTCCCTATTAAATTCAGCCTCCGAGCTTGTATATCCTATTCTATTCATTCAGTTACTATTCCTTAATTTGTTCATTATCACGGACCCTATTCCCCAAGGATAAAATACGAGTATTAACACTAGTAAGGATAGTTTACCAAGCATTTGTTTTACTCACCATGCACAGCTCGGTGACGTCACTGTTGTAAACATGCGTGATCTGGTGACCTAGGTGTGTGCCCGCGTGTTTCAACATTTATGGTTATTTGCGCAAAATACGGATGCACCAGCAATGCTCAAATGGCAATCAAAGAGTACATCAAGTATTACAGATTTCCTAAAGATAATATAACTTTTGATAAATAGTTTTAATGCCTGCAAGTGCTCTGATAAAATAAACTCCAAATTTGCCCATGTGTGTTCTCCATTTCAAAGAAAGGGATTATAGATTTGAGTACTGTTACAGAGTAAAGAAGTGCAGTTAAAAGCGTCACCAAGAAAAAGTAGACAACTGTATCCATAGGCTGTACCAATCCTAAAACTTTCAACGGCAAAATCAGATGCAGGTGTGTATTGTATTATCAATGTTCAAGCATTCTATTCCTTGCTATATAAAATCAGGAAATATGATGGGTAAATATTCGTTCATTGGCTGTCCTGAGGTTTTGGTATGAGAATAGATTTTTTGGTGTGTGTGTGTGTGTGTGTTTGTGTGTGTTTTTTTCGGTGTGTTTTACTAAAATCTGAGCTTAATTTCTTGTGCAAGTTAGTGGTTTTTGCAAAAATAAATAA
Source organism: Homarus americanus (assembly GCF_018991925.1). Taxonomy (NCBI): domain Eukaryota; kingdom Metazoa; phylum Arthropoda; class Malacostraca; order Decapoda; family Nephropidae; genus Homarus; species Homarus americanus. The sequence continues at coordinate 7,169,420 of NW_024715228.1, forward strand.
AATTTTCATTTTTTATCAGTTCATATTTCTTTGGTATCTCCTTAATTCTGGAATGTCTGTCGATATGCAGGTGTCTGCAGGAAGGTGAGACGTTTCTCTTGCTCTATGTGGCCAAAAGGAACTCTGAACACATTTAATAATCTTGAAAAAATTAAAGTTAAGTACATCGTTACGTGGGTTTCGTCTGTCAACACCGTGCCTGTTTCAAGACGTGAGAAAGATTTCTTATACTTTCTTAATCCTGCAATGTCAGTCAATATCAGGTCATCCAGAAGACCATGGGACATTGTTCTTGTGACGTCTGGCAAAAAAATAAACAATAATATTGCCCAAAATAAAAGAAAGACCAGTTACGTCATTTAATTCACCGGCGACGGTCGTCATGCTAATGCCTAGAAAAATTTGTTCTATTTTCTTAAGTATACATTGTAAGGCAATATCCAGTTGTCCAGAGTACCCTCATACATTCACCTTGTCATGTCTAGCAAAATGAAATATCTTTGCATTGCCAATAAGCTAAAAAAAATTAGTTGCTTCGTCCATTCATCAGCGAAATGCCCTGCGGCCTCCCCCCCCCCCTCCCCAGGGTGGCTCGTAATATTTTTTTTTTTCTTTTTTTTCGCTTATTTTTGGGAGGACTGTGAGAACATAAGACATTCATTTTGTTATACCTGGCCACAGAAAAGCCTTAGCCTTACGAGTATTCTCAAAAAATGAAACGTGCGTCGTTAGCGCGACGTTACAGTGGTGTGTCCTTACTGTTTTTAGTCTTTTCTATTTCCTACCCTGCCCTTTTATAGATGACGTAACAGAGTCAGTATATACGCATTTACACTCGGTAATGCACATACACACACAGACACAGTTACACATATTCGCGCCACACAAACAAACAAACAAAAACTTAATCATACACTCACGCGAACATGCATATTCTCACATTCAAATGATCATATGAGCACTCAAACGAATATATGCATGCACCAACAGAAATAAGCACACTTTCACATTCACTCATATATATATATATATATATATATATATATATATATATATATATATATATATATATATATATATATATATATATATATAACACACGGGGGGAAAGGCTCTGAAGATGTCTTGAATAAAGACGAAAGCTAAGGTACTCCGTTGTTTCCCTTTTCCCATGTGATTTTATCAAGATTTATCTTATCCACGTTTTCATTGTGGATCTACATGAAATATATATATATATATATATATATATATATATATATATATATATATATATATATATATATATGGAAAGAAAGAAAACACGCGCTTGGAACTTCGTGTTTTCTTTCCTTGTGGTTATCAGCATATACCTAGATCACGCACCTACAGTGATTTACTTGCATATATATATATATATATATATATATATATATATATATATATATATATATATATATATATATATATATATATATATATATAGTTCTACCTTCAGCAGCACCAGACTCGTAGACAAAAAAAAACGTGCAAGGAGACGAAAATAACTAACGTCTCTCTCTCTCTTGTTTCCTTCACGTGTCGACTCTGGGATTCTCAAAAGTTCGAGCGTTGTCTCTTTTCGCAAACGAAAATGTAAGGATGCACCTAAGATACTCACTTAAACTACGACACAAAGGATTTTGAAGGTTAGTACGTTATACCCCAAAAAAAATAAATAAATAAATAAAACGTTTACAAGGACGCGTCCAACAAACTCTTATAAGCTACGGCACATAGATAGACTGTGAAGATACCGTTAGTTAAATTTTCTTCGGACAGTATGTGGAAATGTAAGAACACAACTAACACTTAAAGCTGCGCCGATCAAGGCGGAGGTCATTTTCAACACCTATGAAGTTGAGACTGGATGAAGCCACTTTTCCTTTGTACTGTATACAAGTGTTCCAAATATCATGTTCCTCAAAAGGATGATTTCTGTAAAATTCCGACATTTGTGACAACTAAAATAACCACTTGGTACTGCACATCTTCAAAACAGATCCCACAATATCACAAATGTATAGGTATTAGAAACGCAATATAGAAATACAAAACGTGTACAAAAATTTATTCAAAGGTACATGTAAGTTATGATGCAGATGAATATAAATTTCAAGCTCAGGTGTGTTATAATGTAGGGCAGCTTTGGAGCAAACGACTGGTAATATTTCAAAGCACAATTTTCTATTCTTTTTCACAAATATCGTAATAAAAACTTAAATAGGCATAGGTCATTAGGCCATTAAACACGATGGTGAAAAGCCAGTGGCAAGGGGAACGACGGAAGCTGACAGTATGGAAGGCATGGGCTAGTTCTTGAAGACTTGCTTCTTCTTTATTTTTCTTTTTTTTTTACCCTTAGTGGATGTATCTAGTTGAGGTGAAATCTCGGTGTAATTTTTATTTCATGTGAGGTTATTTCTGTTTTGTGGCTTAACTCACCCATATAGATGCGCTCTTACAACTTTAATGACAAGAAACTTCAACGAACGGACCTTTGAAAAACTTGGACTAGGGACGGATGGAATCCATTTTCAGTTAGTCATTCAAGAAAGGTATCCACGAAGTTGAATAACTTTGCTAAATATCCTGTAAGAAGAATGAACGTGGGATAGTAGCTAGTCTAAGTGACCTTCCCGTGCAATTGATACTGACTCATTTATTTTGTTCCTAATGATGTTTAAGTGTCTCAACCAAATTTAAGGTCTTTGATTACGTATTCTAAATAGATCTATATACAAGACAACAACTATCAGAGTAATAATTTCCTGTCTGTTCATGGTAGTAGGTAGTAGGCAGCTACCAAACAGGGAGGTGCTACCGCATGAGAAGATATTGGAAGCATAATGTATTGTCTAATAGTAGACCCTGCTGCCATATGGCATTACGAAAATTGTGACCAAGTCCCAGGTTGCTGATCTATCTTTCTGCCTCATTTACACACAATTGCAGGGTCTCAACTGTCTCTCTTACTATTGACAACACCACAAATATAACCGTACACTAATATATAATGTATCAACATTTTCTCTTTCCTCGCGCTATAATTTTTACTATTACTACTACTAGAGCCAGTACGTTTATTATAAGTAGTAGTAGTCATACAGCAGTACCAGTAGAAAGTGAGAAATCTGTTCACCTTATATAATATTAGATTTGGCACCACTGGCTTGATATAAGTCGCTGAGACATGCCAACTGGGTAGTGCAAGTTACGGGAGCCCCGTAAATAGTATAGTTTCATGTTCTTAACTTTGTAATAAACCTTGATACAGAAATAGTTAGTGAAATCCAGATCAATAAATCACTTGGCTTGTTTTGTACAAGATATGGTAATGACAGATATTGGTGTTACTAAGCATAAAGTTTCGCTGTGTACGCGATGGTTTCAGAACGAATCCGTTATTTCTGCTGTTGTTAATACTTATAAACTTACAGTTACCTTCATGTTTAATCATTTCGATGTTTAAGGATTGCAGGTAAACTAGCCGTAGGTTTCGCGTATTTTGCTCTGACGTAATCATTGTGTCAGCTTTTGTTAAGAAATCTCAAGATTATCATTTCTGTAATAATATAAATTTACGAAAAAAGTTGCACCCGAAATATTTGTGTTCTTGTTTATCAAAGAACCTTATTTCGATTATTACTCCAAACGATGATAAGAGATTAAAGCATCAGTTCGATTTGTTTCATCTTTCTGTCGTAGTTTTCGGTTAAGAGTAAATTTTTATCGGGAGGCCGAGATAACGCAGCAAGTGTTGTGGTAGGGATGCAGTGTTATTGAACCAAAGTTTACCTCAGTTGAGGCCGCAAATACTGTCGTGTTACACAATCCTTTAGCATAAGGTTGCAAATAAGTACACTAATAAGGACCCTTAGTACGTAATGCATCACGGAGAATATGAGGTAATGTGGAGTGACAACGGGGATGTATAGATACTATCTTTCTGCCATTCATGGTGCAAATAGGATTAATGTGCCCTGGTGGGCTAATCCCGTAAAAAAAAGTAGAGCATGTGTATAGGGGTAACCCTCTCTCACTTTTCAAGGATACGAGGAAGGATTAATAGATGGTCATTGGGTATAGATAACATTCCCTACTTCGATGTTGTATTGTGAAGCAGTTAAATTATAACAACGCTATTCAACCTGACATTTTTGCTCCGCCAGGGGTTTAGAACGTAGGTCATAATACCGTAGGTCAGGTAGGTGGGAAGGGGGACTGAAACAATATTCGCCCTTGACAATTGGCCAGTCAAGTCCTTGACAGTGGGCCAGGCGGAGGCGCCAAAGCGACAGTCATTCAGCAACAAACCCCGGCACCCTGGGAGCTCTGCATCGCGCTCCGTAGATAACGTCGTAAGAGAAAGTGTCCCAGTGCGGGGAAATTTTTCATCTACAAACACGGGCAAATTCTTTTTTATTTTCATATTAATCGGAGAATTTTATGACCTATCATCTTGTCTTTCTGTTTTCATTTTTGTTCGTGTTATATCTTTCAGTAGCTCTGTGCTACAACTTTCAAACTCGCCCATTTCGTTAAGGCGGTGTCACTAGCACTTTTTGCGTCAACTCTCCGTTTTCTGTCGTTCTTTCCACGAGTTGTCGTCTTTCCCAGGGTCCGTGCACACGAAACGTATTGTTTCCGCTTTTTCTTTTTTCTTTACGGGGATTAGCCCACCCGGGCACAAGTCACCGACCCACATCAGGGCCTGGGGGATAAAAATGTAATAATAATAATAATAATAATAATAATAATAATAATAATAATAATAATAACACTAATCGCTCATAGGAGCGATTTTGGTTTCTGCAGGACAATAAGACCCTTGTCGTTGACGCGATAAGTATAATTCGGTCAAAACCTGTTGAATACAATTCACATATAACAACTACTACTACTACTACTAATAATAATAATAATAATAATTAAAAAAGAACAAAAGTGAGAAACAATATATTTATGTTGTGTTGTCAATGGTAAGAGAAACAATCGATACCCTGCAATTGTGTGTAAATGAGGCAGAAAGTCAGATCAGCAAACCATCATACTACTCAGTCGAGTATCCTTACTTGGAGCTGGCGGACGCTCGCCCCACAAGGGGTCACAGCTCAAGATTGAAGAAGTCGCAAGTCCAGAAAACTGTGAGGGCAAACTTTTTCGGAGTGAGAGTTGTGAACTCTTGGAACAATCTACCAGAAAGTGTTGTGACGGCACCGAGTGTGAGCTCTTTCAAGACCAAACTTGACCAACACTGGAGCAGGTTCAGGTACATTCAGGAGCCGGTGCATGCCCAGTACTTGCCAGCAGTGCGTAACAGAGACGTGACCGATCGCCCAAGCGGCTAACGAGCCGATCAGTGGTGAAGAGGATAAAAGTAAAGTAATAAAAAACATAGTCTGCATGTCTAAGTACAGGGATGACCTAAACTTAAAATATACCCAATATAGCCTATCTCGAATCTAAACATTAAAATACTTATGGTAGTTATAGTAAAATTTTGCCCATTAATTAATATAAATGATGATATATCCCAGTGGTTCATTAATGAATTATCAAAACAATAACAGCACTATGTTTTCATGTTTACCAAGTATCAGGCATTCTCAAAACAAAGTCCAGACAATGTCATTACTTCTAAATTTACTCGTATCTCCATCTAGTACTGATATACTCTGTAACTGCACTAAAAAAAAGGTTTATCAGGTAAGAATACGTGACAGCTGAGCTGGTGTGAACATGGGAGTTTTTTTATATCCAAAAGAACATAAGAAAGAAGGAAACTGCAGCGGGTCTATTGGCCCATCCTGGGCTGTCCCATTTACACCCAACCCCTATCGCTCATATTTCCATCCAGCCTATGTTTGAAGCTGCTCTTTACGGCACATTTCTTCATTAACGAAATGTCCATGACTTAGACCAGAAAAAAACACACTTAAAACTTACCCATACTGGGCAGTCCCATTTACACCCAACCTCTATCGCTCATATATCCATCCAACCTATGTTTGAAGCTACTCTTCTACTCTTCACGCCACATTTCTTCACTTACGAAATGTCCATGACTTAGAGCATAAAAAAAAACAACCTTAAAACTTACCTGAACGCGGCATTTGGGGTCTGAAGAGGCCACCTTTCTATTACCTCCGACTGCAGCGATGAGTTTGAAACTAGTGACGTCATTGCAAATGGCGGCCCTGTTTCTAGAGAAATAAACTTATCTGGACTATTATAGCAGGGCTTTAAACTTTTATTAAAAATTATATATGCCGTATCACTCTACGAACGTGACAGAGTGTATTTCTTGGGTTTACCCAGAACCGTCAACTCGTCCATTGGGTCGCATTCAAAAAAGTTTAAGAAACACTGGGTTAGAAGATCAGGCATGGCCATTCACCAACACTGGTGAATTGCCGTTTAGTTATGCTCCTGCAATCCATGATGCACATTCAAAAACTAATTAGAGAACCCAGGCGATTTTTGCCAAATTTTGCTTTACGGACTGCGTGACGTTCAGTTATTGTTATTTTCTAGAGGGAGAAGAGTGGGAATAATATCAGTTTGGCTCCTCGAGTGTTTCCCCTAAGCTGAATGAAATTGTCTGGCGCTAGCCAGAATAAATTTTAAAGTGCGATATGGGAAAATTGCCTAGGTAGATGTCGAGGGGCGTTCACATTTCCTCGTGAATTAAAAAAATTACGTCCTTATTACGAGAATGTCTGACCCTTCCAGAGGATACTGATTTTTGTAATACGATATTATGTTAGCCAGTGTTATCATAATTAATATTTACTCTGTGTTTCATTATTGTGGTGAGTAACTAATTCTTGACTCTGGTATATGTCTATTTACTAAGATGGGATTAATCAGTATTTTGAAAAGTACGTATATCTAAGTTTAAATAAAATATCGAGTGTCAAGGGCCAGAAAGTTTAGACTATAGCTTCGATAACTCTTCATTCCCTTCCAAGAAATCGACTTCTTTCAAAATCTCAATATATAGGCTACAGAAAAGGGACTCCTCGACCACGTGATAAAGACTCCGGCTTTTAAAATTTGAATTTGATAATTAGACGTGCTAATGAACTTCACAATTAATTTTACCCAGCACTAGAGGTTCAGAAACAGGTTTAATTATTGGAAACCAAACTTTCTGGGGTTATGTAATTAATTCAGCTTGTGATTTTTTATTCGAAAACCCTAAATAATTCTCATACACTAAAATCTATATTAGTTAGGAACCTAATATTTTGTGTAAATAATGCCTTATGTTACAGAAAGACGTGCCATTATCCTGAGAATTATTAGGCATTATGCGATTTACCAGGTGATCAGGTGACCCGTCAGTACCATTTAACAGTTTTCACTCAGTCACGCCATACCGCTCACAACACAAACACAACCCACAAACACAACGCAACAAACACAAATACGTGCACTGGGTTAGTTTCATTCATATTGGTACATACAGTGATATTTTTGACAGTAGATACGGTAATGCCGTTTATTGTTGTACAATTTTCTAGACACAGAAACTGCCGTACGTCACTTCTATTGAGAAACTCCCCGTTACCTACGTAAAAAAATAATCAGCCAATCAGAGCGTGAGTTTCGTCGACGTCAAATACTGGATCAATCAGAGCATTCCAGGCTCACTCTCCCTTCATTTATTTATCTGATTGACATTAGATTATTTAACATGTGTTGAACCTCAAACATAAGTCACTGCAAATATTTTTTCATCGTGGAGAGAACAGTGTTTAGTACATCAACAAACGTAGATCAGAATGTTTTTTATGCAATTTGAGAGGCGAAATACCAACAATGGACATGACTGACGACGCTCCTGTCGCCTGTGTCAGTGGTTCAATATCACCGCGACAACCTGCATTCTCACCCTCACCCCTTCCACACACACACACACACACACCTGCTCCATCATCCTCTGCACACAACTGCTAATCAGATTATTGGTTTTCTAACCTAGAGCGAAATATATCGTAATAAGAATTTGTTACTTACCCCTGTGGTATACTTACTACAATAGTTTCTTCTGTGAAAATAATGATGTTGTGTTACTTTCATTGCTAATTTTGTCGCGTAGTTTACTTAAGAACAAACATTGCATTTTCGCATGTACTTCGGTCTGAAGGTCGGCGACCACGGCCCTTTACTCAGACGTCTTTACCAATCCTCCCAGGTTTTGTGTATCTCTAGACCCAGCTTTTTAATTGTGTAACTTAAAATTAATACACATATACAATACAGTTGAATAACTTGAGGACGTGAAACAGGTTAAAGGAAAATTATGATCACAAGAAAATTGTTCCCCTGCTTATTCCAGCTCATGATTAAACACCCTAACATTACCTGGAGGTTAGATGAGATAAGTTAGATTATCGTTAGAGTGGTTAATGGTAAGGTGAAATATGCTTGGGTGTTTAATCATTAGACGATCCAGAAATCGTAAACAGGCTGCAGTTATGACGCGGTTAAAACAAACTGTTGAGTGCTAGAATCAGTGAACAGTGTTACACAATATCCCTACATTATATCATTCCCCCATAAAGGTGAAAGGGCAGATAAGGCGGGAGTCTTTTATCTGTGTATAGTGGTGTGTAAGGTGAAGGCCCTTTCAAGGTTTGTCAGTAGGGTTTTACTGATAATTAAATCTCTAACTGACTGTTTATGTTTCCCTCACCAGCTGCCCCGCATGCCTCTTCCTCAGAATATTTATTGTCCTGAGTTTTTAAAGTCCAGAATATCTACTGCCCCAGTACAGTACCAACTGTCTCGCCCACTTTACCCCGCTCCTCCTTCCCCTGGCCTACCTACCTGCCTTCTCCTTTTGACCTGCCTACCTATCTACTTATCTACCTACCTACCTACCCATTTACCTCCTCCTCCTTTTCCTCATCCTCCTCCTGCTCAAAACCAGTTACGTCAAGAAGCCAGTCAACATTTAACACTTTTTTAAGCTTACGGTCGAGTATACTAGTGGAAGTGTTTATTTTCAAATTGATAAATATATGAATATATAAACCTGAATATAATAAAATAAAACAAAGGAATAGAAACAATAAAAATCCAGAATGGGTAAATGGATAAAGAAACGAGAGTTATGAAGGGGTTAGTTACATGACGAGCCACATGTTATTAACTCAATGCTCTTTAGAGAGACTTCAGTATATTGTACTGGAGTTATTTTGAACCTCAGAGATCCACGCCTACCTCTCACATCAAAAACAATGGTTCAAGTATTTTAGTCAGGCTCAAAGACCTACTGTGAATTGTGTTGCAACTTTGCAAAAAAAAAAAGTTGATAGGATTTTACCTCAAGAGAATTACTAACAGATCCCGCGTTGCGTCACCCATATTGGAATGCATCAAGTATTTCTTAAAAACATTCAAGTCAGAATCATGAACTCTGATCTCGAAGAACTGAAAAATGCAAAGAGACCTGGCAGTTGTATCATTAGTAAATATGACAGATTTTGTGACAAGAGGTACCGGTATGGCCAGCATAAGGACAGAACTAAACAATGTGATGTAGTCGTGGCCAGAATTAGGCAAGGATACAGACACATCTGTCAAATCAGTAACGCTGTACCCATACAGGAACACTCAGTATGTAAACTTTGTGATAAACCTTTAATGCATACACCTGAGCACTATATTATTGAATGTGACACTGTCAAAGAATTCAGGCCACCTGGCTTATTGTATCATGAACTTTGTAATTATTACATTGTATCAGGGGTACTTGAGGACATTCTTGCTGTTTATCCAAAATTTGCTAGCCCACACTAATTAGTCTTCATTTAGAATATGACGTCCAATATATATGAACCACTGTCCTGTATGGCAGTGAACAGTGACATCACCCACATGACTGACCTATATATACTGTTAATGTATAAGATCTATTCCTTTGTGTATGAACCTCTGCCCTGCGAAGCAGTGAGAAGTGATACCACCCTCAGTGTCAAGACCTGACTGAATTACTCAGAATAGGCAAACTGTACTACAAGCTTTGTCAATAAATTTGTTAAACTAAAAAAAAATAAACGTGAACAAGAACCTTTGCAGCAAGATTTAGTCATCGCTCTCACACTTAGCAACCTGGCATATAGTTTCATGTCATAACTCACTCTGACCCAGATGTTAGTTCAAGGTCCTTCGCACACATGCAAGTTCAGATACAATCATGGGCACTATATATGTAAAGAAACGAGCAGGCACACATACCATACATCTTGCAAACATGCAAATTACGAACATGGATACACATCCATATAAACATGCATGAATACATATTGAAACATAAGAACATTAGAACATAAGAAAATAAGGAATCTGCAATAGGCCGGTTGGCCTGTGCATGGCAGCTCCTGTCGAGAGTTACAACCACTCTCTATCATCCATGAATCTATCTAGCCTCATTTTAAAACTTTCCAGAGTTCCAGTACTTACTACAAAGTTGCTAAGCTTGTTCCACTCGTCCACCACCCTATTTGTGAACCAGTTCGTTCCTATCTCCCTCTTAAACATAAACTTATCCAACTTGAATCCGTTGCTACGAGTCCTATCCTGCTCGGATATTATAAGAACTTTATCTATATCGCCTTTATTGATTCCTTTCACCCACTTAAATACTTCTATCGTATCTCCCCGCACTCTTTGTCTTCCTAGGGAATGCAAATTTAGTTTCTTTAATCTATCTTGATATGGAAGGTTTCTAAGTCCGGGAATAATTTTCGTCATTCTTCGCTGCACCGACTCCAGTGAATTGATATCCATTCTATAATAAGGGCACCAGAACTGAACAGCATAATCGAGGTGCGGCCTGGCAAGCGCAAGATATAGTTGCAATATGACCTCCGCACTCTTATTACTTACACTTCTAGATATAAAACCTAATACTCTTTTTGCCTTATTTCGAACTTTAACGCACTGTTTTCTAGGCCGTAGGTCAGGGCTTACACGTACCTCTAAGTCTCTTTCATAAGTAGACTTCTCTAGGTTGATGTTGTTAAGGCTGTATACATTGACAGTATTTGTTCTTCCATATTAAGAACGCTGCACTTGCTGGTATTGAATTTCATTTGCCATTTTTCTGACCACTCCTGCAGTTTATTTAAATCTTCATATAGTACATTTGCATCCTGCCCTGAATTAATCTGCCGCCCTATTTTGGTGTCATCCGCAAACTTGCTTATGTCACTGCTGATTCCAGTATCTATATCGTTTATGTAGATTAAGAACAAGAGTGGGCCTAGTACTGACCCCTGGGGAACCCCACTGGTTACACAGCCCCACTCAGATTTAACACCATCTACGCTGACCCTCTGTGTTCTATCGGTGAGCCATGATTTTATCCAATTTAAAACTTTCCCCTCGATACCATGAGTCTTAACTTTTCTCAGAAGCCTCTGATGCAGTACTCTGTCAAACGCTTTGCTAAAGTCTAAGTAAATAACATCGTAATTTTCGTCATTATCTACTACCGGTACCTCGAAGACTTTCCTAAAAAACGTCAGTAGATTTGCTAAACAAGATTTTCCTTTTGTAAACCCATGTTGAGTGTCGCAGATTATTTCGTTTTTCTCTAAATGCAATCGGATGTTATTTGCTATAATTGATTCAAGAAATTTCCCCACTACTGATATCAAACTAATCGGCCGGTAATTTGACGCTGATGCTCTGTCTCCCTTTTTGAATATGGGTACTACATTTGCCTGTTTCCACAAGTCTGGCAGAACTCCCGTGTCTTATGATTTTGTAAATAAATTTACGAGGGGTCCGCTAATCTGTTCCCTACACTCTTTCAAAACTCGAGGGAAAATTTCATCCAGCCCTGGGGATTTTGTCTTCTTTGATTTATTTATCTTCTTAAGAACATCCTCTTTTCTGAGAATGATATTCTTTAATTTCTCTTCTTTATTTCTCCTAAACATCAGTTCCACCTCTGGCATTTCCTCGTGAATTTCTTCTGTGAGAACTGATAAGAAGTAGCTGTTTAATGCTTTACTTATTTTTTCACTATCATCGATCATTTCCCCTCTCTCTGACTTTAAAGGTCCCACTTTGTCCTTGACCTTTGTCCTATATTCCTGGAAAAATCCCTTGGAATTCGCCTTGGATTCTCTTGCTATCATGATTTCGTAGTCCCTCTTTGCCTTCCTTACATTTTTCTTAACATTCCTAGATAGTTCATTATACCTATTTCTGTGATGCTCCTCCCTTCCCTTTATTTTTTTTATAAATTCCTTCTATATTCCTATGTCATGTTTAAGTTTTTGGTCATCCACCTTGGCTCATTCTAATTTGACCTAATTTTTCTGTATGGTATATTTTGTTCTTGTGCTTTATGTAGTATACAGTATACTAGTGAATATATTAAAGTCATGATCATTTGTTGTGTCGCCGGTGACCTCACCCGTTCCTACCGGGGACTGACCTGACTGTTCCCAGGCGCCCTCACCAAGGTACCTTCTTAACCCCTCATAATCCGCCCATCGAAAGTCTGGGACTGACCATATTGTCATTGTTTTTCGTGTCCCAATTTAGGGTGAACCTGACTTCTCTGTGATCACTGTTCCCTAGTTCTTCCCCTACTGTGATATCTCTGATAATATTTGCTTTACTTATTAATACTAGGTCTATTGTCACCTCTAGTAGGTTCTGTAATTAGTTGTTTTAAAAATTTTTCCTGTACTGCATCTAGGAAGTCTTCAGATTCATAATCACCGACAATGTTGTCCCAGTCAATATTTCTGAAGTTGAAATCCCCCATAATGCACAGGTTGTTGTATTTTGCTGCCCTACTCATTTCCTGCCATTTGGGCGAGCTGCTTCTTTCCCAAGACTTGGGGGCCCGTAAATCACTCCCATAATTATTTTTTTCTCTTCCTTCAGCAATTTCTACCCATACAGACTCGATTCCTATTTCATCCTTTGTTGAATTATTAATACAACATTTTAATGTATCCCTGACGAAGAGTGCGACCCCTCCCCCCTTCCTACCTTCCCTGTCCTTGTGAAAAAGGTTGTACCCTCCTTTATGGTACTCTGATAAAAAGTTCTTGCTCGCCAGATTCATCCAAGTTTCGGTGATTGCTATGACGTCTACATTCTCGGTACATACAACCACTCTCAGCAAGTCTATTTTATTTCCAATGCTCCTACTGTTTGTATAGTATACATTTAAACCTACCCTTCCCTGGTCCTGTTTTACCCCTTGTCCTGAGTAACCAATTTTACTCCCCAGGACCTGCTTGTTTTTTGACTCCCACACATGTATACACACCCATCGACACACATGCATGTACACATATTGAAAACACATGCATACACATCCATAAACACACATGTATGCACACGTACTGTATATTGAAAACGCAAAGGCACGTGGAAATATCCATAAAACACAACATACATATTCATAATAATACATTCTTGCACGAACTCGACCATTCGTAACGTAACACGTTTTCTGTATCCCTTTTAAAACGTACAAAAGAAGCCCCGGCAATCCTCAGTCCTCAGTGCGGTTGGTAAATAATTTTTCGTATCTACAGTAATGTAAACATTTCTCGGTAGATCAATGTTCCAATATGTCTTTTTCGTATATTCATAACAAAGAGGTAGTCTGTTTAACGACATTATAGTGTAAATTTTGTTTGTTGGGACTTGAGCAGCTATTTACAATATGGGATTCGTTGAGGGCATGTGTCACTTTTGAGAGCGTTGCGTCATGTCAGCCCTCCTGCAGCTGATGACGTCATGTAAACAATGAAAGCTTTTGGCAGCCACTAATTTGACGATGTTTTATGAATCATTTTGTTGAAGACCTTTACTACCTGGAGTTATATAGACTGCCATATAATGTGGATATCTGCACTTTTTAAATTAAATTCTTGACGGCATTATAAATTATTTTAAGTGGCAGACGGATGATATACAAAGACTTATGTCCCGGATGTGATTCATTGGGCCGGTACGTTGACGGGTTCAGACTAGGCAAATTGTATATATATATATATATATATATATATATATATATATATATATATATATATATATATATATATATATATATATATATATATATATATATATATATATATAATGTGTGTGTGTTTAAAACAAGAACTTATGGAAACTATAGAATATTATGAATAGATTGTCTTTTGATTATCAGTCTCGAAGATACAATAATACTACTCAGTAATCGGGAAGACGTAAACGCCCAAACCCTTTGAAACTCCCGGAGGAAGATAGTGCTTGCCTATGCATGCGTATATTACTGGTGACATTGTCTCTTGGGTGCCAACAATAACGTGATAAAGTAGCACACACACACACACACACGAATGCATTCACAATGGATATACAGTACATGCTGCATTCAACTGTGCGGGTGGGATATTAAAAGTGGAATATTGTAATTCGATACAACAAAACACTATACTCCACCACTCAGGCTGCAACACTCCCAGGCACCAGCGACTTGACGAGGTGTTGGCAGTGTGCTCCTCCATCTCACCTGCCTCAACACTTTCCTACATCCTCTCCCTCATCTTTACCCTCTTATCACGCCCACACCCTCTCTCTCTTCTTTTCACTACACCCCATTACTACATCCCCCCAACTACCGTTACCACACCCACTCCTCCTACACCTCCACCCCCTCTTCCCGCCCTGTGACACAAGACTTGGAGAAGCCTGAGAAGTATCGTGGATCTCCCCGAGTCAGACTGTCAGGGTTGTCGAAGATCATCCTATTTACCACATTCGTCTGCAGATGCTCGCTGACTGCCACATGCGGTTCCCCCTCCACTGGCTCCTCCTGGTTACCTGAAGTGGAGATAAGGTTATAGTTATGTTAGCTGAGTAACTTGCAGCTTAGTAGGTGCGACACACACACACACACACACACACACACACACGCGGGAATGCTGCGTTGCAGGGAGCTAATGACGATTATCTATCAATTATCTCTCTCTCTCTCTTTCTCTCTTTCTCTCTCCTGAACACATGCACATTCACTCACACACAATCTACTGTTAATCTCTTTATGCATTTACTCTATGGTGATGATTTTTATAGTTAAGAAAGAAAAAAGATAGAAATAGATATGGTCCCATAGGCTGGTGGCGACGTGTTGACAGTTATCGTGTCTCTACAAACCTCACCGCTGATATCTCGTCGACTCATACATGATAACTAGGTCTATAGCATATAACACATGACCCAAACGTCGACACGATATTTGCCGCATCTTATATTGTCAGCATCAGAGTCATCTCGTTCCCCCATAAACACAAGAGAAATTTCTATAGTTTTTATTATTAATATTGTTTTGATCACCTGAAGATCAGATACTCCAGCTTATTTCACTTTTAACACCATAACGCAACCTGAAGAGGTTAGTTAGCGTTAGGGTGGTCAATCTTATGGTGAAGTGAGCTTAGGCTTGTAATCTTCGGGTTATCCGTTTTTTCTGTATGTCTTGATGTGTGTACAGTATAATGAAACCGAACAAAAGAGTAGATTTAACAGATGTTTAGTGATGGCAAAGAGAAATGTTAATTATGATGTAAATCATATTCTGAAGATATTGACTATTTGGTTTCAAAATAGGGTTAAGGAAATAATGAGAGAGACACCCTCACACGCATGTCTTTCACCCGAAGTTGTATGCGACACTCTTTTAAACGATAGCAGCACCCCTCACCCTTACTGACAGTAAATACACTGCCAGCCGCTTGACGAATATCATTAGGTATAAAACGATGACCTTCAACCTAGATTCACCATGTCTTGAGTAATGCCTTTTTCAAAAAATCTGGTGTCGCTATTGTTGATTCTTGTGTGTTTGCACACACGTTTTTAAAGACTTGTGTGCAGATATAACTGAAAACAGTGTGCAGGGCTTCTGCAAGAGAGTAAAAGGCGTAAGTGAAGATGACCTTTATGAAACAAAACCATTAACAAATAAAAGGGAAAAATATTAGAAATCAAGAACAAAATTAGACCATGAGGTATATTTTATTCAGTTGCTGTTCCTTAAGGGTGTGTCACATTAAGCAAAATTTCCGCCGTTCTCGGTTCTTATTTCTCGGCACTCGGTCAGAAAAACGACTTTTCGGATCACACGCTCATGATGGGTCGTCCAAGAGTTTTGCGCCATATCTGTAAGGATGATAATTCAAACTTTCCTTATATTTCAGACAGACCAAGGAGAGACATTCCCACACCTTATCAACAAGGGCAGTTCAGTCTCTTGTCGATATAATTCGTGAGGCCTAAGAATTCATGTTGGCTTTCTTCTAGGTAGATGTAAACAAAAATCAAATGAAATATCTGAAATTTTCATTTATATGTATACAAATATTTTAATGATTATTTGTTTGCATTAAGATCACTTAATTTTTTCCTGATAATTTAGTTTAATTAAAATAAATGCTTTTCAATTATAAATATTACAAAACCTCAATTGGACTCGAAATGGAGTTAATACTTGTCCATGACCTCCCATATGTTCCGTTTTCCTCAGATCTATGTTTTCGGCGAAAAATCTGATCGAGTTTTCCGGAGATATGTGGAAATTTTGCCCGTGTGATAGGTCCTTTACAGGGTTAGTGGCGTGTTAGTCTTCTTAAATACTTTTTCTTAGCACCATGACATGTTTAAAACTGATGAGATAATGAAGTTACTTATAGTCACGGTCACTGAACACGGAACCTGCAACAGATTGCTTATTCCCTGTCCAAGACCTAGAGTACCTACAGTGAAATTTTGAACAAACTATAAATAAAATAAAAGATCGATCAAAAGGCAGGGTCAGGCGTTTCTTTCGCTTAAAGCCTTTTTCTCTTCACATTGAAATGTAAGGGGTATAAATGACTCCAAAGCTCGATTTTAATGAAACCAAGCGAGCATAAATATTTGTATACAGTATATCTAAAACATACACAAATCAATTAATCAAGTAATAAGCGAAACGTTTTTGGATGAAATTATTTCAAGGGTGATTAACTAGCCCCATATACCCGGACTTTTATTTTCTTAACTCATACTTAATCATGTCGTCTGACTTCCTGACATCTGGCCCCTTCTTCCGTAAGAGGTGGCTGGTGCGATTGTTATTTATTTATTACTCGTCGTTAATATTGGGTCATTTTGTTATCACGTGAACAAACATTCAAACAGCTACGGAAGCAATCCATACAACTACGACTGTTCCCTCGCTCGTGCGCGTGTGTGTACAGTATACGTTCGTCTCTGAACTCATAGGAGCATGTGTATGTAGTACGTATATACATAATATACTGTATGTCAGTTTGTACAGTCGTAGACTGTCGTTTGGTGCGGGTGTGCTGTTTTATCTCATTTGGGGTTAATGCTGCTTCATTCTGGGAGGGAGCGAAATTTTTACCCCGACTGTACGACTGTACGTATATACATGTAAAGACAGATAAACGATGCTCAACGCTTGATCATGGAAACATTCTTGTGTATGAACTATTTATATATTTTGATGATCTCAGTGTGTGTGTGTGTGTGTGTGTGTGTGTGTGTGTGTGGCTGTGCGCGTTAGGCGTGAAGCTTCCACCACGGGATATCACCTGTCTCCCCCTCCCTCCACTCCTCTTCTCCTATCTGTCCCTCCACTCCTCTTCTCCTATCTGTCCCTCCACTCCCCTCTCCTCCTACCCAACCCTCCACTCCCTCCTCCTTCTACCCTCCTTCCACGCCCTCCTCTTCTCCTCACCCTCCTCCTACCCTCCTTCCACACCTTCCTCCTCTTCTCCTCACCCTCCTCCTACCCTCCTTTCACGCCTTCCTCCTCTTCTCTTCCCCCTCATCATCCTCTTCCCCTCCCTCTGGTCCGTCTCCCCCAACCCCTTGCTCCACTTTACCCTTCTCTTCCTCTTCCACATCCCCTCCCCCGCCCCCCTCCTTTCTCTATTTCCACACTCTATTCCTCCTACTGCTGCCTATCCTTCAGCTCATTCCTCCCTCTCTCTATGTCAGTCCTCCTCTCTCTCACAACTCATTTCTCCCCATTCCCCTTATTCTCCTCTTTACTTTTTCCGCCCCTCTTTCTCATTTTCTTCGTTTTCTCGTCGTCCCTCCTTACTTATTCCTGATCGAGTCACCACCCCTCCTTCCTCCTCCTCCTACCCCTCACCACCAGAGCATGACTCGCTCCCCCCTTTCTAACCATCATCTTATAGTGGCTCGTTGCCATAAAGTCACCATCCTCACGCGCTAAAAACTTCTTTATATCAACTACTTGCCTAATTTATAATTTTGCTGAATTAATGTCCGTGGAAGGAGTGTAACACAGCATTCATTGTTACACGGTCCAAATAACCAGAATAACTCGACTAATGTAAACACTAAGCGAGTGACTTTAAGCCGGGTAGAATTCCTCGGTCAGTCTAATTCTTGGTAAATGTTAATCGTTTATATAAATGGAATCGAACTATAAGCAAAAGGCTAGACGGTGGTAAATGGACACTTCCCAGACCTTTTCATACCTAGACGTGGGTTAGGGACCGCACGGAGGTTTAACTTAGTCATTGGAGGAGGCAGTTTGTGTAAGCGGCTCACTTATTTTTCTTGAGAATCTATCCTAACTTCATGCTTTTATTGGTATGTTCATGTAAAAGCAACAACATACATACACAAACACACACAGAGGCATGTAAGGGCCATTCATTCTCACATGCACGCTTTACGTATCAGGATACATACATACATACATACATACATACATACATACATACATACATATATATATATATACATTCATACATATATACATACATACATACATACATACATACATACATACATACTCGTACACAAACACATAAGCACCCCCACACATACTACTACTACTTTTTTTTTACGTGGCCTCCAGCCTTCCCCAATAGCCACACCTTCGCCGCCATTTTATTACCTTAAAATTAAATATCCTAATACAAAAGTAGTTACCCTAGCTGTGTTGAGTTAGTTGAGCCGCATATCTATGCGGCATTCGGTGTCTGTTGCCTCATAGTCAATATCTGCGACCGTTGTCGGCTTTGGGGCCGACGATCCCGTTCCCCTGAGGCAGATCAATGCGGACCTAAGCAGAGAGAAGGACAGTCGACATCACTTGGTCCCATCCCACCAGAGGTTGTGAACACCAGAGGAGTGAAGTTTCCCTGATCAACATTCAGAATTCTCTCCCCATATACCATATACCCTGTTCTTGTCATTCTCGTTCCTCCTGTGTGCAGCGTCGAGAGTTAGGTTTTACGGTGACATGCGGCCATGGGATCGAAAAATCCTGATGTCAAAGAAGGTTCGCTGTCCCCGCGTCCAGAATCCTCGAGCACTAACGTCAACACGGTCTTTGTTGGATGTGTTTGAAGTCCTATGTTGGAAAATCTCACCGTCTAATGGAAGGAGGGTCGGTTCTACCCTGACATCACGTCAGATTTCCTTCAACATATTTGCTGTGAGATCCCTTACTTCATCATGCCTGATGCACATGAAGCTCCCTTTCTTGCACACTTTGGCGTGATCGACGTCATAGGAAGAGCCACAGACGCATTGGGAGGGCAAACCTTCTACTGGCCTACCGTACCTTAGAGCATTGGCATCTGTAAATTCTTGTTTATTGAGACTGAACCCATTTGCCCTTATCGGTAACGTAGTTAACCAGTTCGAGACACCCACCTCCTGCGCTATAGCTACTTTTTTCTTCAAATTCTCTGGTACTTGCAGCAACAGTTGCTGCAACTTATCACTTTGGCCGTTCTGTCGTAATGGATCTTCGAATCTTGTTTACTTCACTGGTATCCACCTCCCCTGTTGCGTTCTGAGCTATTATGTGGTCCATGAGGGCTGCCGTGAGCTTAACTGAGTTTTGATGTTCGGTGGCAGCAATCTCCTCTGGATTGGTCAATCCCATTCCTCCCAGTCTCGGTGGTAGTGCAAGGAGTGATCTTTCTGCTGGGTTAAGTGAGGGTGTTTCACTAATTTACTACTACTACAACTACTACTACTTTACTGTCACTCGGAATCGAGTATGACGATCATCCAGCCATGACAGAAAGATGTAAGTTATTAATGATTTTACGTTCGTTGGCGAGCTCTGTGGTAGCTCGAGAGGCCAATATGGGACCGGTAGGGTCAAGGTCAATGTAGAGAGGTCGGAAGGCGCGCAGGTGAAGTACGAGGCGGGCGGTAGTGATGACGTCAGCTGATCCACCTTGCCTGCATCTCTTTGTCCATGACAAGTTGACCCCAGTCTGACCCGGGCCATTGTACTCACCACTGTCTGAGGCAATCAATATAATATTTTGTGACGTGGTACATTTTCATTGAACTGGCCTCAATGCTGCAGATATGCCGAGCAATTGCTCAGTATATGGATGCAATAACACAAGAAAAAAGCCAGCTGGATCAAGCATTAAATATTTCCGCTTTCCATAGGAAAAATAATTTAGACAGCAGTGGGTTTATTCCTGTTGCCAAGCTGATGACATCAATGCAGACAGTGCAGTGGTATGCTCAATACAATTTAAGGAAAGTGACTACAGGGAACAGTCTTAAGGAGGGGAATGACTATTTCAAAATAATTGTTTCTGAGATAGAGAGTGTTGGAGTTGATGTACCCCATGGTGTTTTATCCTTCTTTGGCAAAATATCTGTGTTCTTTAGAATTCGAAAACTGAACATGAGTATGTTGCATGTGTGGATGACTACATCTAGTGCAGGAGGGGTGGTGGCAGCGTCTTTCCGGTGCTGGCATTTGTCCACTACAGTATACAATTGAGTTAACTCGAAAATATTAACGATGTGGAGTAATTATCTCTAGGGTGAGGAAGTTGATTTGGAACCTTTTCAGGTTTGTCTTAAGAGTAATCCTTACACCTTTTCTGTTGCCTGCCAGTATTACATTTACAGTTCTTTAGGTGACAGTAGAGTAGCGTCTTTGGCAGTCTATTGTTGTCCAGGCGGGTAACTTGGCCAGTCCAACGTAGCTGTTCATGGAAAATGACAACCTCGATGCTCCTACTTTTGGTGATGTAAGCGAGAATTCTGGCATTTGTCCTTTTGTCTTTCCAGCGAACTTGGAGGATGGAACGCGGACTATGTTGGTAAAAGTTCTCAAGTGACTTGAGGTGTCCCCTGACCCATGTTTCGCTGCCATACCATTGATCGATATACACGCAACTTTGCATGTAGATAATTTCAGTGCCCTACAACTAAAGATGCGAATACGCAGTCTGACAAAGGCTTGAGACATACACCTTTTTCAATGTTGTATCTCCTCATCGATGTCCGCGGTAGTGAACAGGTGAAAGTCAAGGTACTGGAAATGGCTAGCGTTGAAGAGGGTGGTCCCATTAACCTGGATGGACGTTGGAGGCTGGAACAGAATTTGTGCCTTGCCTACCCTCACCTCAAGGCCGAAGTGTGCATACGTGTAGCGTTCAGGGTGAGGTGAAGAACCAACCGACACGTTCGGTCTTGTCTGGAGTCGTCTTATGTTGAAAAGTCCTTTCATCCTTGTATTGGATGTCCACCCCGCTGGCTAGATTGGCATTGTCACGATTCAGGAAAAGAGTAGGTTCCAGTATACAGTACATCCTTGTATTTGGATGAGGAAGAACTCAGATTTCATGGGTGCCATTATATAAGACTACTGCTCATGCCGTCGTGGAATTTCCTTACAATGGCGATGAATTTTTGTGGACAACCAAAACGACTGAGAATCCGCCTGAGGGCTTTCGTGTTGACTGAGTGAAAGGCCTTAGTATGGTCAGTGAAGGCCATAATGCATGCAGGTCATCGGCTCTACATTTCACACACACACACACACAGATGTCTATGAAATCAACATAAAATAGCTCTGACAAAAACAACGAAAACCGCAGACTAAGATTAACTGGCACTTCAGAAGTAACGAAACTGCACCAGTAAGAACCTACTCTTGTAATATAAAAACAAGAATTAATAAAAAAAAAGCATTTCCTTTAATGCTAAATTAAAAATAGAAAAATATGAAGTAGGAGGAAATACGTTGAGAACACACTTGCAGGACTTGTTTGAATGATGATACAAGGAGCAGAATGTAACAAACCTGAATTGTCAAGAGTAAATTAGTGTCACCATCGAACGCCCAGGGAATCCCGCCCAGCGGTATTCCACCCGGACGCGTGTGGCTCGTTGGCTGCACCTTACTGCCCCACTCTTGCACTTTCTTATTTTTTTCCATTATCATGTCATTCACTTTAGACCCAAGTCGTGTTAGTCCTCTGGGTTGCGTTCATTACAGCGTCTAATTGGTGACTTATATGACCTTTTCCATATGTCAAGTTTCTCCGGCGCACTGCCTGACCGTGACCTTATCGAGGTTTGCTGTCGTATTCAGACATCTGACCTCTTTTGTCGTCATCATTTTCGAATGTTTTCCAACATAGTGCCGATCATCTGATCTCATTCCATCCGCTAATCCTTATTAGACGTCACATCTCATAAGAACAACTTTAACTCCTATTATATAATCTCAAATGACCTTTCCCCTGTCATATACATCTCCCAGGTAGTAGATGTTCACTTTGTGATTAATGTATCCTGTCTCTTCCTTCGGATTTTTTTTTTACGGGGATTAGCCCACATGGGCACACGTCACTGACCCACATCGGGGTCTGGGGGCAAAAATGTAGTAGTAATAATAATAATAATAATAATAATAATAATAATAATAATAATAATAATAATAATAATAATAATAATAATAATAATAATAATAATAATGATAATAATAATAATAATAATAATGATGATGATGATGATGATGATGATGATAATAATAATAATAATAATAATAATAATAATAATAATAATAATAATAATAATAATAATAATAATAATAATAATAATAAAAATAATAATAATAATAATAATAATAATAATAATAATAATAATAATAATAATAATAATAATAACGAACCATAAAGAAATTCAAAAATGAAAAAAAAGACCAAAAGTGAGAAACAATATATGTATGTTGTGTTGTAAATAGTAAGAGAAACAATTGAGACCCTGCAATTGTGTGTAAATGAGGCAGAAAGTCAGATCAGCAACTTGGGGCTTGGTCACAATTTTCGTGATGCCATATAGCAGCAGGGTCTACCATTAGACAATACATTATGCTTCCAATATGCTTGCATTTATCTTTGTGTGGACTTTTCCCGCTGTCAAAAATTGCTTGATAACCAGGTAATGTTAGCCTGACTCATCATTATTCAGAATAAGCAAATGAACATTTCTGTCTTTCTATGATCAAATCTTTCAAGGTTAATATACGAGTGTGGTCGCATTAGAACTTGACGAATACAGTTAATCTCATGAACATATGTTGATTTTGCTTTTTATTGTATTATAATATACTGTTTCCCCAATGCTCTGGGTATATAAACTTCAAATCCACCTGAAGGTGATCGCATGAGTTTAACATCAACGAGAAGAGTTAGATGCTGCTGGTAGATGGGGTAGGTTGGTCGGCCCATGCTGAGGATTGGGACGAAACGCCCAAGGGGGAACATCCTGGATGACAGGGAATGTCTGTAACTCAGTAGGGTATGAGGCTGTTCTTCCAGCATAGTGGTTATTGATGTGAGGTGTGTCCTGACGCCTCCATCTTTGTTACATACTCAATATTCAAACATAAATCTGCATGGACTTAAGAATTTATGTTGATAACGTTCGTATATTACTTGTATTTGGATGTTAGAGTATATACCAGAAAATTGTGTTTGTGCTTTGAGATGAAAGAAAATCAGGAAAACAATTGTCTTTCAAAAATGGGTTGAAGTAATTAATACATACAGAAATTATTCTGTATTTTTTTCGCATTCCATCAACTTTTTGCATCTGATACAGAATTATAGAAAAAATTTGGTGCTGTTTAGGTTTGCTAGAAAGGTATATCACTATATCTCAGTGTCGTGGGTGAAAACTGTTTCTAAATTTGATTCATTCAAGAGAGCCGTCTTTACTGACACACGCATTAAATTTTATTTCAGTATCTCAGACATCAGTTATGTACTTATGGAAACGATTTCCCTGTCTCGCATGAATATAGCTAACACGTTTGTATTCACACAAGGCTTATTCATTATTTCAACTCCACCTCTAATTTGACCATAAAAACTGTCGTCAATGTATTAGACCTAAGTACTGATCAGCATGTCCTAAATAATTTCTCAACACGCTAGAAAAAATAGTTTCACTTGTCTCAGCCATTACCGACCGACTCACAATATACTTGAGTGACGCGCAGACTGGACGACACGATCTTCACACCAAATGAATACCGGTACCAAGCAAAGCTTCTTTACTCCAGAAGTTGATGCTCTTGATTACTGCTGCACCACGAAGTGTATATCAAATTGCTTTGCCTTTCTGTCAAATATCATTAACACAGCCAGTCTCATGAGTTGACCCCCAGTTAATGCTGTATGGTGTTCCTAAGTTCCTTGATATGGCAAAAATTTAGCAAGAAGACCATGGCTAAGGGGAAAGTATTGAGGTGTTAAGGTCACGCACTGAGATCAAGGTGTCACTCGACTGTGTATGTATGTGTATATATCTACCTCTGATTCTCCGCTCTATTCTTAGGAGGGCAACAAGGTCAGTGACTTCTCTTCCACGTGTTCAAAACGATCACCTCCCTGTCATTTCCTGACTTGACTTCAACGACACATCCTGATACAGATTACTTCCATGTCACGTACTACCTCGACACATAGCTGACACATACTGCTGTGGCACACGCTAGCACATGTTTTCCTGACAACTGTTGGCTTATACCTACCTCCATGACACATGCTGAGACATGATCCATGCCCTTATTTTATTATACACATTTACCAGTGTCCATATAGTATACTCGCGCATACGTCCTTGTCATATAGTGTCACAGTATACATCCTCCGTATATACTGAAATATTACCACACACACTGACACACAACGACACACAGTGACACATAACGAAACACGCTGACACATTGCGACACACACTGACACATCACGATACACACTGGCACATTACGACACCCATTGATACAGCGACACACCCTGCCAAATACTTTCTTGACACTCTTGACAAATACCGACACATACACCTATCACAAGAGTACAACCTCTGCCTCTCACTCGTTCCATATCAGGATTATCATAGTACGGGAAGTGTGTGTGTGTGTGTGTTTGACAGACAGACAGACAAGCAGCTCCGTGGCAATCTCTCGCTGTCGTAGTCGTCAGCAAAGAATGCATTCCGAAGGTGAAGTACCCGGTGACGTCTTCAGCTAAATGTAAATATTGTCAAGGTCACAAAAGCCAAGAGTTTGAGGTGGCCGCCTTCACCATACCACTGATTCTCATTATCCTTTATATCAAATCATGCTATCGTACACGTGATTGATAAAAAGATGCTTTATCGTTGTTCTAATCAATGTAGTGTTTTCTATGTAGATGGGCGTCGCCAGAGTGCCATTCATGGACTTGGCACTTGGTTCAATTTTATGGATATTTCATTGAGGACACTGACATAACACGTCAGCCTCTCTTAGTTTTGCTTTCGTCACTGGTGACCACACAGGAAACACAACCAAGGAAGTGACTTTTTGTGCATTATTGAACCCATTCACCAATCTGTCCTCTTGGTTTATTTCCAATATAACATTTTCTCTTTCCATTTACTAAAACAATCAATTACTATCACATTAATAAAAAAAAAAAAAAAAATATATATATATATATATATATATATATATAAATTGGTCTATTTTTTTAGTTTAACAAATTTATTGGCAAAGCTTGTAGTACAGTTTGCCTATTCTGAATAATTCAGCCAGGTCTTGACAATGAGGGTGGTATCACTTCTCACTGCCACGCAGGAGAGAGGTTCATACACAAAGAGATACAACATATTCATTAACAGTATATATATATAGGTCAGATTCACGTGGGTAATGTCACTGTTCACTGCTATGCAGGACAGAGGTTCGTACACAAAGAAATACATCATATTCAGTAGCAGTAAATATAGGTCAGTGGTTCACATACATTGGACGTCATATTCTAATTGAAGACTAATCAGTGTGGGCTAGCAAATTTGGGATAAACAGCAAGAATGTCCTCAAGCACCCCCGATTCAATGTAGTAATTACAAAGTTCAAGATACAATAAGTCAGGTGGCCTGGAGTCCTTGACAGTGTCACATTCAATAATATAGTGTTCAAGTGTATGCTTTAAAGGATTATCACAAAGTTTACATGCTGAGTGTTCCGGTATGGGTACAGCGTTACTAACCTGCCAGATGTGTCTGTATCCTAGCCTAATTCTGGCCACGACTACATCACATTGTCTGTCTCTCTATGGTGCTCTTGACGTCTACCTTGCGCAGTGAGAAGTTTTATCTCACTTTGGTATATAGACGTATCTTAGAAGTGGCAGCCTCTTCATGACATCTACCTTGAAGGTGTCTTCACGTATCTTGCGTTACGCCGTTGGAGGGATTTTCGGCTTCTTTGAATGATCTTCCGAAGTCAAGTTCTTTAGTCCGAGTATCGATTTCGTCGCCCTCCTTGGAATAGTCCAGATTACGTAAATGTTTTTCATCTTCTGATGTATTAGATAGTACAGGCATACCTACCTGTACAACCGTCTGAAATTTGCTACATCAAAATGGGTAAATGAATACTGGATCAGATTCATCTTCTGGTTCACCTTTTGAATTCTATCGTGCATATGATCCATGAGGTAAACTTGCTCTCAGCTACCACTCCCAAGTATCTCCATCGTTCCTCACCCTTTTCGGAGCCTCCTCCCTCCTTCAGACACGTCTTGTGTAGATTTCTTTCATCAGACGAACTCTTCCTCTCCCACTTTATCTCCTCAGACCGTCCCATCCCCATCTTGCTTTTAAAAACTTCCCCCTCATTAACTATGTTTCTCATTTACTTGTCCTCCCGCTTCTCCAACCCATCACTTCTCTGTCCTTATCGTCTTTGTATTCTAAAGGCCATTTTGAGTCTTAATTCTTATGCTTGATTCAAACACCCACGTTACCATACAAATATTTTTTAATGCTGTTATATTTTCTGGTTTACGTTCTCCATATTTCCCCCCCAAAATACTGTATCTATATTGTTTCATATCAAGTTCTCTCTTGTTTTGTTTTTCACCTTATCCCCTCTCTTCTGGGTTTAGAACAACGTCTCTGAAATCAAAAGGTGACCTGGAATTATTGTCTCGGTAGGGTTGTCATAATCCTTTGTCGGTTGTGTTATATTGTCTCACACAAAATCGTAATGATACCTTTTGGAGTGACTGTACATACATGTGGTAGCCATTTCCTTACATACATTAGACATGTGTGAGTAGAACTATGTGAGACCTCTGGCGGTGTATTTACCATTTTTTTATTATCTTTTTCCCTCACCTCCAGTAGGTTATACCGGAGATGCAGAATGGCACCTTCGTTTTCCTATTTTCACAAAGAATAAATGCACATTCCAGCTATTCATATCTCTTAGTTATCTGTAATGCATGATGTAATTGGTATTTGCTTCAGTTGGGTGTATAGGGTTCATATCAGGGTTTCAAAGTAGACTCGATATTTTGGGGGAATGTGTGTACTGTATGTGGGTAAACCAAATATTTATAGTGATGGGTCTAAAATTAGTGTGCTGGAGATCTTAATGTCTCCCCAATACACTGACATGACATGACACTGATTTTTGTACCCACACCACAACACTATAAACACGCGCGCGCTGTACAATAACAGATTTGTGTCAACTTTAAACCCTTGATATGACACCTTAAGTAACTAAGTTGTAGACTTAAACACAAATATGTTTTTTTCAAACTTTGCGAATCTTAGTAGAGATCTTAATGAAATTTTTGTGGGGTAGTTAACAGAATAATCTACTGTCGATACCATAGATAAATTTCCATGCGAAAAAATATTGTTTTTATTAGCTGCTTACAGAATAAACAAACACAAATCACACAGGGGCATTTCATAGTCTCGAGGAAGGCAGTATTTTAAAATGGGTTATATCACGGTTATTTTGCATCACTTTGGCTTATGTCTTTATCTTCACCTGCTATCTACATTACACTTCGAAGCCTTTTCTTCTTGGTCCTCTTCGCCTCTTTTCCGAGACTTGCTGTTCTCTGTTCTCCTTTCTTACCAGACGCTCTTCCTCTCAAAACGGATTATCCTTTTTATAGCACTTCACGTCCAAATAGTTCAGGAAGTAAGCAAACCATTGTTGAGTCTTGTTGACTCAAGTTTTGCAACTGGTTGCGAGTAGATTCCACGTTGTTTTTTCGTTAAGAAAAATTATTTCTTTACATTTCTTTGCATATTGTTTAAGGCGTTTCTACTTTGAGACCAGTTAAGGTTTAATTCAATCAGATTATGCGGCGACGAGTTCCGTATGCAGGTAATGTGGGTGCAGATAGGAAACCTGGGATGTTTGGTATGTATGAACCTAAGTTATTTTCGGAACTAAAGGAACCAGCCAGGTTTGTTTGAAAAATACTAAACTGCTTTGTTTACTTAACGGGAAATATGTTATGTATTTCATATGCTAGATTTGTTTGAAAGTTGTATGTTGAAGAAAGTGTTTCCATTGCACAGTTATTCTAACATATGACGAGACAATTTTGCCTCGCGCTGCGTCTCATACCTCGAGTGATTTGGATTATGACGTCACACTTCAATGTTTGGCGCAAGCGCTCTGTGGTTATCGGTTAGCCATCCCTGTGTGCGGATCTGCCCTTGAATTCTTGTAAAGACTGGACTTTCCACTGTGATTAACATTGAAAATGGCGAAAGCGGAACAGGTGTTGATCTTAGAACCGTCCCAGGAACTCAAATTTAAAGGTAAGTATATCAAACTTGGATAAAATAACCATAATCATGTAACGTTCTGGGAGCCATCTTAGGGCAAGGGAATGTTTATCTGCCAAGTAAACTAAACATACAATAGACACGTGTGAGTTTATGAAATTCATGACCTTTGACTATCCATTTGATGACATATTGGTTATATTACGAAAATTGTGTTGCTGGGAGAAGGTAGGAAAAAGGTGTGCCAACTCCCTCTGCACCACCCCGGTCACAATCAGCTGACGACCGATACAGATGAAGCTGTCTCGAACATATTTTAGCATTATTCTTGCACTTGTGACTGATATTGCCTTGTTTATCGGGTTAAGCAGTCATTATAATGCTCTATCTTTCTGGCGCACTTTGACTCGAAGTTTTGATGACTAATTGTATTTGAAGAATAACTCCCTGGCTTGACTAGCTCATGTTCACCACAGGAACTTCAGTTATGTATATACAGATTTTTTAGTTTTGTTTTGTGTTCTCTTGAGTTTCCAAGTTCATCATTCACTATTTTCATGTTTGAAATATTTTTCAAGTACGGTTGCCAGCAATCATATTTTTGTTTTATATTTGATAAAAAAATTAAAGTGCCTAGTTATTGGCAATTTTGGATAGGTTTGCATTGTCAGTATTTAGATATTTCTTCTATTTTAAAATTTTGTCCATCACATTAGTCATTCGTTTAATTGTCTGCACATTTGGGTAATCTTTAAGGGCAGTAGCCCAAACAAAAATTCTAACTTTTTTCTTAACTCAAGACTAAAGTAATTCAGGTGGAAAATTAATTTTTCATATTCAGGTTTTGGTGCCCTGATTTTTTTGTTATATAAACATCCTCCTGTCACCCACCAGCTTCAATGACAAATGCACTGACCTACAGTATCAAACTTTCCCCATCTGAACTGTCATTTGTCAGCATGGACCTAATAGCCAAAAAGAATACCACTAGAGGTAATCCTGGAGCAGATGGCTAACACCAGAACACATTCACTTTTTCTATAGATGTTCTTTGGGTGATAGTAAATAATAAAAATTATACAACATATATTAGAACCTGACTTAACCTAACTAGCTTCTAAGCCACCCCCAGGACCCCCCCCTCCCACCACATAAAAAAGAAAGTACCGGTGCTTATTTTGATATCTGGTACCATTGAAAGCAACGTTGTTGGAGCGTCCTGGTGTAATTTCATGTTTTTTGTGGATGAGAGAGCTTGATCTGACCGAGCAGGTCGGCTGTAAATAACACAACACACACCGACAACGCCAAATTTTTGGGATTAGTAGTTACGGTAAATAATTTCTTTGTGTTCAAAGCACATTGAGGCATCATTTTAATGTCATATGATCAGTTTTCACAGTGTTTTACCCCACAATTTCCCCCATCCTTTGTATCCTGCCCATTACAGGTGATTTATGATTGTAGATAGAGCAGTACTAAAAAAAAAAATACCCTGTTCTGTACTTATTAAAATAAAAAGTTGTATAGTTTTTATTTCTTACTATCATCCAAAGAACATGTGTGGAAAAAAGGAATGAAATCAAACAACTTCTTCTGGTGTTAGCCAGTATTACCGTAATAATTTCCATCCTAGGTTAGATAGTTTATTTTGTTGGTTCGTGTGCAATGCACACTGTGCATCGTCAAATCGATACATGTATGTATTAGTACTGTACAATCTTAGGAAAATTGCAAAACCTACCTACTTAAAAATGTTTTAGGGTCGTCTCATACCCAAGATAATTGTTCCCAAAAAAGTCAACTCGTTCCCAACTCACGAGATAAGTTGTTCCCAAGATTACTTACACCCAATTCAAGAGTTAATCCATACCTATTAGTATGTATACCATGCATCTTAGCTTTATCTAAGATTACAAAAAGAAAATTATGTAAGTCTTGTAGAAAAGTGCAGTGAAATAGGGAAATGTAATGCAGGCTTTAAAATGGTTGCATATCATTACATATGTATGTTATTCCATCACACAAACATTGCACTACAAGTACATATTTCACACTACTATGTGGTTTAGAATAACTTTATTGCAATTTACAGATTTCAGGCTAATCGATTTGTCAGTTTCAATTTATAAACTGGGCGATGTAAGCGTTTAAAATGGTCTTAAGTCAACAAAACATAGACATGCATAAAAACTGATTGATTTTCCAGCTCCAGCTTTTTTGTAAACAAATCAGTTTGTGTACAGTATATAATTTGGGGCTCCTATCTGGTACTTTCCAGTATAACATACTTGTCCTACGGAGTGGCTGACATCGTGGCATCGTCAGGAATTTCTTCTTCTGACATGTCAATATCATGAATGAAATACAGTAGCAATAAGGATATAAAAGAACAAAGAGTGAGAATATTGGCCAACGCTTATACAATTGGTTATGTTATTGTGTGTTAATAATACTCTGGATAGATTTGTTTAAAAATTCATGACCACGGAAACAAGACCAGTTTGAGTAACGTAATGACTTGATTATGTCACCCAATATTCACGCTATTCATATGTTAAAATCAACCTTGTCCATGTTTCCATTGTGGATCTACATGATGTATGGGTACGAACTGTCTCTTAAATTGGGTACAAATTGTCTCGTAAATTGGGTACGAATTATCTCATAATTGGGTACGAGTTGTCCAGCACCCCTTAAAAATAAAGGTCCTTAACCTACCTTGGAATGTTTTTATTATTAATAAACATAACATTACCAGTATTGTCATTATAAAAAGATTGTAAAGTGTTTGCTGCTGTTTCTTATTACCGATAGTTAGTATGAACTGGAATATCATTATTATTATTAGTAGTATCTATGAAACACGCTGACGACAAAACATTCTGAAGTTCATGTATACAAAGATGGTGGCATCTTTCTTTATGGGGCAGAAAAACTAGGGCCAATCACCTGAATAGGATAAGTGCTATTCCTCTACCCACTTTGCTTTATTCTTGATGTAAGAAGTACCTGTAAATTTTCTTATATAGATATTTTCCATTGGGAGACTTGTTAACCTTGGCGACAGACCTTAAATATTACCCGCATTTCCAGATGACAGCACCAAGATTATGATATTTAACCACTGTCGTGCGTGTAGTAGTCTGATCTGTTTGTTTACAACTGACCTGCTTGGTCCAAGCGTACTTTCACGTCCAAAGTTGCTTTCATTGGTACCAGTTATGAAAAGTATTTTCTGTTTAATATGGCAGGGGCGAACCCCGGCAAGTATTTTAGGTAAGATTAGGTTGATTTTCTAGAAAAAATTGCACATTTTCACAAAAATGAAAGTCATATTTGACTAAAACACCAAAATACACCAGAAAAACAATGCAAATGAGAGCACAGAGAAAAAGTAGTGCTGGTGTGAACTGAGAAAGCGATATGCGGGAAGCTTGCCCGACGTCGTCACAGTTGTTGTACAGAATACTTCATTATCTTCATCATTAGTAGTAATAATCTTTATTCTTACATTATTATAAAGATTATTATTATTAACAATAATATTAAAATTGTTGATGTTGATATGACTCCGACTTTATAGTATTAATTCTAATAGAGCATGGTATGAAACCTCCAATATAAACTTAAAAACATTCATGACAGTTTGAATGTGTATGGTGTGCCCCAATATCTTTGCTTTGTAGGCGACCATGTTTTGGTCCAAATCGTCTGCTATACAGGAGCATCCTGTGTTTGTGGGTCTATTTTTCATCTGCCTTAACACTGTATAATGACTTAACATGATCAACACTGCCTGTGTTTCCTGAAAATCCATGAATGAAGAATGAGCAGGAAGTCTATCCAAAATGATTGTTGAGAATAGAATATTTCAAAAGGTTAGCCAAACACAACAGCACAGTACGGGTAGTGCCTAATGACCTAATTTGGTGATCGGTATCACCTAATGACCTCATTTATTGATTGGTAACACCCAATGACCTCACTTGGTAATTGGTACTTTCATGGTCAGGTACAAAAAAATGTGTGTGCAGTATCAGCTAATACAGTACTGCACATTCACAGTAGGGTGCAAATAATGGGTGCTGTGTCTGCATCATTAGGTGCAGGTACCCACTTCCTAGATTTAAATCCTGGGGCGGAGGTAGGAGTGTACCATATTCGGAAAGTGTTTGTGGCTTTTTAAGCTTCCGTTTAAGTATGCTATTGGTATTTGAACTAATGAGTTATCCATATGTGTCAACAAAAATTGAGGAAACAGCATAAGCTTTTTATGAAGAGGAAATTTATAGGTGTCCAAAGTTAATTCAATGACTGTACCTCTTAAAGCCTGGCTGGACAGTCTGGGGATGGCTTCGGACATCAATGAACGCAGAAAAAATGGGACAAAAATCTTCCGCAACATAATGACGTACTGTACAGTATAGGTCAAAAGGGGAAGAAAAGTCATGAGAAGGGAAACTTTTCAAAAAAAATTTACTACATGAAAATAACATACAGTATTATATTTGGTTCTGTTTGGCATTTTTTAAGATTATACATTAGGAAAAATGGCAAAACAAATTTAACAGGGCACCTGTGTCCAGTACAGTATGCATGTTCTTGTTGTACCCTTTGAACTGTAGATTACACTTTCTTTTATAATCATTGTTTCTTTATTAGAACTTTGCATAGTGCCAGTATTGAGCCAATTTTATATCATGCAATCTTGCAAATACTGTACAATATGCTGAATAATTTTTGAGCTGTTGTAAATCACCAGAAGTCGAAAAAATCACATACTGTACCTCCATTCAAGTTGCAATTTCAGGTACAGTATATACATTTACAGTAGCTAAAAAAAAGTATCTGACAGGGTGGGTCCGATGACTAACGGAATTATACGTACAACTTGTGATGTCTCGGGAGGGTTGGCATGCGTGTCTTCACCCACCATCATTCAGTATGCAACACAGGGTGAGTTGGCATATAGGAATAAAATAAACGATTAAGTGATTACTAACACATAGTATAAGTAGACAAAATGCATATCCCAATACCTATCGTCCGTGGTCTCATATTGTTTCACACAGAGTATGCACAGATAAGAACATAAGAATGGAGGAAACTGCAGTGGACCTATTGGCCCACACTGGGCAGTTCCATTTACACCCAACCCTTATTACTCATACAGTGGGGTATGCTATAACGAACGTAATTGGTTCCAGAATCTCGTTCGTTATAGGATTAATCCGTTCCAGGCCCCCAA
Organism: Homarus americanus; assembly: GCF_018991925.1. NCBI lineage: Eukaryota > Metazoa > Arthropoda > Malacostraca > Decapoda > Nephropidae > Homarus > Homarus americanus. The sequence continues at coordinate 7,203,639 of NW_024715228.1, forward strand.
ATACAACCGCTTAACACTGAAAAAATTCTGTGGAAAATGTAAAAAATACGGTACTTTATCTTACCTTAGTGTTATTCAGCATGCAGGTACCCCTAAACACTGGCACATCACTATCACTTCCACTGGGAGTCTTGGCTTTAAGGTCCTCAAACAATTGTTTAGCCTTCTCACAAATTATAGCTTCACTAATGTTACCACCTGCCATTTCTTTCTCCTTTATCCACACTAAGAGTAAATTTTCCATCTCTTCAATCACATTACACCTTGCTTTGCTAAGTCTAAAGATTCCCTTAGCCACTTGCACAGTTTTTAACTCCTCTTTATTCTTCAAAATCGTACATATAGTCGATTTAGCCATCCCATATTCATCACTAAGTTTCGCAATGCTTCTTCCATTCTCACGTTTCTTTATAATTTCTTTCTTAGTTTCAAGGGTTATTAGCTTTCTCACTCGCTTTGGACGACTCATTGTTACAATTGTATACTTGTATAACAAAATAGTTATACAAATAACGCGAATTTCCACATCAAAAGACGAAATTTCAACAATAACAGTGGTGCACTGGCTACACAATGAGACAAAGATGGCGCCTGACGCTCTTGTTGTGGGTCGCGGTACAACAATATTCATGCGCCAGGCGAAATAGTCCGGTATTCATCCGCGTTCGTTGTAGGAGTTGCGTTTGTTATAGCATTCTCAATTTTATAGGTAAAACCGTTCGTTATAGGAATATTCGTAGTAGGATCCGTTCGTTATAGCATACCCCACTGTATATCCATCCAACCTATGTTTGAAGCTATCCAGCGTATTCGAGTTAATGATGATATTTGGTAACTTGTTCCACTCGTTCACTACTCTTTCCAAACCAATGTTTACCTATTTTGCGCCTAAATCTAAATTTGTGTAATTTAAAACCTTTGTTACAAGTTCGCTCCTGGTTGGATAGTTTGAGTACCTTGTAATGTCCCTTTTGCTTAGCCCTGACTTCCATTTATACACCTCGATCATATCGCCCCTCGCTCTACGGTTCTCGAGTGAGTGCAAATTAAGATGCTTTAACCTGTCTTTGTACTCAAGGTTCCTAATGCCTGGGATTAGTCTTGTCATTCTCCTCTGAATTCTTTCTAAGGATTCTATTTCCATTCTGTAATACGGTGACCAGACTTGAACTGCGTAATCCAAGTGAGGTCTCACAAGCGCAAGATATAGTTTTAGGATGACCTCGCTAGTCTTGTAACTAACACTCCTTTGTATGAATCCAAGACTAATGTCTTGTTTCGAGCAAATACACATTGTTTACTTCGCTTAAGATTCCTACTTATCATTACTCCTAAATCTTTCTGGCAGTCAGATAATTATTTTTTAGCTACTGTACAGTATAGGATATATCAAGCATCTAAGATTGTTTATAAATTTTCAATTTAGACACGTTTCTAATACTTTTCAGTAGTTATATTCATGTATGTACTCTGGTATGCCCTGCCACAGAAAGTTTTGCAACATTTGTAATTTTTGGGGAAAGAAATGGATTTAGATTATTGACCTCTATTCATTACTTACACTTTAAGCTAACAAATTATACATATGAAAAGCATATGGTTGGGGCAACATTTTGAAAACAAGACAACTTTGCTTGCTGTAACAGTACAAGCTGGGAAAATCCTGTCATGTCTGGCCACCTGTGTCACCTACCATGCCTCTGTGTCACCTATTATGATGATTCATTCTTTGCCTGCAGTGCTGTTAAGTGTTACTTTTTACATTTAGTATTTACATGTACACATACCTTTATATAGGTTGATAATTGTTGTATTTTTGTAGGAGGGGGAATGTGCCTCAATAAATCAGAATTTGGATAACTCGACATGGCCAGAGCCCCATATGTGTCGAGTTATTGAGGGTTTTCTGTACAGTGATAACTCCGTTAGCCGGAACAGTTGGTACAGAGCACTTCCGGGAATCTAAGATTTCCAGGTAACGAGACGACTCTCAAAGCTGGGGAAAAAATCTATCATCCCTGGAATTTTTTCAGTTAATGGAAAAATTTGACAATTGTATATTTTTTTGTTTTTGACAAGTTTTTAAAGTTTAATGACGTGATTTATGTCATAATGCGCGAGAGGGTTGATTCCTTGCAAAAAAAAACCTCTACATATAATCCATTATCTTAAGTCATCAATTTCATTGTCTATGATCACAGAGCACTTTAAAATTGCTCCTCTAACATCACTCTTTTAAAAATATATGCACCCCAGCCATATCAAACAAACATGACCCTGGACTTCTCCCAGAATGCATTGTGGTAAAACAATGACAGTTATGCTGTGGCCCTTTTGATGGGAACTTAAAAAAAAAATATTTTTTATCACCTTGAATATGCTGTCACTGTACAACAACATGTCTTCGCTGTTAGTCCTATCAGTTTAAGGCAAAGATAAGTTGATGGTTGTCTCCCACTTCAGACAAAGGATATCCCTTGTACTACAGTATACAGTAGTGTTCGCTTCCAGAAAATCCACATACGTACTCTACCTCAAACTATAAATTAGTTGTTGCAGTCTCAGCTTTTTGTCACATTAGTTTGACTTTCTGGTTCTAGCTCTGAATTTGAATGTATTTTTAAGATAAGTACAGTACAGCACATGTAAGACCACAATCAGAAAATAATCACGGGGTTCCAGTAATATTTTTTATATAATCACCCCAACATTTTTAGTTGTTACTTGCCTTTTGATTTCTATGCACAAGCCTTAGTTTAATGTGGTTTTTTCAAATTTAGGGAGGTTGCTACTCACAGAGATATATAATTTAAGTTTTCTTGTAATTTAAATTTTTACCCTTTGAGTTATAATCCTTCATTTCAAGAGAAGTTGGATTGGTTACAAAACAGGTGGTATCACCCACATTATGGAAACTCAGGTTGTGGAAATTTGTCTACAGAATTTGTAAACTATGACCACTAAATTCGGGGATACAGCCTGTAAATTCGACCTTACGGAAATGGGGTATATTTTCAAAAATTGCAATACCTGTATAGATAAAGAATCACAGACATTATAATTTATTTGGTGGGGATTTCTTGGAGTTTGCTACCATCAAGAGCGGGTTTGCAGCATACGCAAGTTGCTGGACTCTGTTTATATCTCCCAGCTTGTACGCTTGATGTCTCGACCCCAGCTCTTAGATTTAACACTTATCAGGACTGTCCAGTATACAGTACTGCATTGTCCTTATTTGGGATGAGTGGAAAGGGGCCATCAAGTGTAAGTGAAAGCAGTAATTATGTTGGATATAAAACAATGTTTTATGGAGTTTGATGTAGGGGAAATACTTAGCCAGATTGCAAAAACATAGGGTTTGCTACGTTTCCTAATAATTCCCATTGCACTGCCTCGCCTCACGCAGCACTCAACATTGCTTGTGGTGAGTAAAATTCAAGTGTTCTGTGTATTTATTATCATATTATCTCAAAATAATCAATGTATGTGCTTAAAATTTTTTACTTTTCAAGTATTAATTCATTCATAGGTGTTCATGTATTACTTCTTTTTTGCTGAAAGGGTTTCTTTAGGAACGCATAGCAAATTGTATAATGGAAGTCAATGGGAAAATGTGGTTCCGTAATCTGTGGGGTTAGTAGGGTTACTGTACACCATTTTACTGTGGTACAGTAATTCATCTCTGACATAACAAACTTTATTTGAGATCTTCACGGTTATCCTCTTTTAAAGTTTTCCATATGAAGGTTTTTGTAAAAGGGCATGAGAAACAAAGTTCCCCATCCCAAAACAACCTGTGGGGAGGTACTGGAATGACATTTATTTTTTGCAGGTGGTGTATAACTCATGTTCTTCAAGCTTAGGCCTATACAGTATATCCATTCGTATATATTACAGATATTTTATTTTTGCAGGTCCCTTTACTGATGTTGTCACATCCCAGCTGAAGCTTACCAATCCCACAGATAGGAGAGTATGTTTTAAGGTGAGTGGGAACAAACTGGATTATCATAAAATGTTGTTATTTAATGAAGGATCGAAGTTTCAGTCACTTCATGTACCAGATTGCATAAACTATATGTTCCTAGCTCCACTTTACTCTATCCCTGTCTTCTGATTTGTACTAGTACTGTACTGAAAGTGCGGGTACCTCATTTGCTTTGAATGTTTTCTCTTTAGTTTTAATGTCAGACTTTATACCACATAAAGCTTCTTTAGTTTATGAAAGTTGTGTCACCATGTATAGTAACAAGTAAACTGGATTGGTAATCCTGTAAGTAAATCCATGGTTTTTATGTTAACTGCTCTCTCCTTAGTCTTGTGTTACATCTCATTAATCTTTTGTCACAGTTCGATATTGGCAGACAACTGCCACATTTTCAGTCAAATATGCACTAGGAACTATTTTGGGTGTGGATAGACCTTATGACTGTCATAAAATTTGCAGTGAATTACAGTATTTTGGAAAAGATAGAATTATAAAATACCTGTAGCTGGAGTGTTGGAGAAACAGTTGATTGGGTTTTTAAGGTCCTTAAAATTGGGGAACCATTCTGACACTGTTGGTCCACTGTCCATTATCTAAACTTCACAGAAGACTGATACTCCTGTCGTATTATTTATATATATATATATATATATATATATATATATATATATATATATATATATATATATATATATATATATATATATATACAGTACCCTCCGTTAGAACTCAATCCGTTCCAGAAGGTCGTTCGTTAACCGAAACCATTGTTTCAATGGGTTTTTGGGTAATTGGTTCCAGCTCACCGAAAATATCCTAAATTCAACAAAAATGGTAGAAAAGTTCACTTACTTTGAGGTGTGTATGTAGAAGGCTCCTGGATGATGATGATGATGGGATTTAGAATGGGGGTGGAGGAGAAGGAAGAAGAGAAGGCATTGGGGTGGAAGAGAAGTCACCCCATGGCGCCATTTCACCCATAAAATTTTAGCTCTGGTGTAATTCAAGATTATTTTCTTTAAATCAACACTGCACTGCATTATATATTGTCAATATGTAAAATATATTTCAAAATGGCCAATAATTTGCTTGGAAACACAGAAAAAAAGCATTTAGTTGAAGAGAGTCTCAAGCAAGATGTTACCTCCAGTGAAAACAGAGAGAGACTAACTCCTGTTTGCTGTGTTAAGAGGCTGGATGCCGCGCATTAAACTAGTCACTTTACCTTCAATTATGTTCAATAATTGTTAAAATGACTAAAAAATTGAATATTGAACTTTTAAAATTATTGAATAATATAAACTTCTTGATATTTACTAAAATAGTAAGGAATTTAAGCCCTAGAACCGATTAATGTATTGGCGGACTGATACTAAAGCTGGTTGCCCGGTCACTGCAAGCGAAAACATGTTGAGGTCGGTTCGTAAGAACTTCGTTAACCGAATTGAAGATCCTTATGGAAGGCAGTTCGTTAATCGAAATTACGTTAACCGAGGTGTTCATTAAGCGGTCACTGTATATATATATATATATATATATATATATATATATATATATATATATATATATATATATATATATATATATATATATATATATATATATATATATATATATATATATATATATATATATATATATATATATATATATATATATATATATATATATATATATATATAATATTTTTTTTTTTTTATAAAATCACACGGAAAATGGAAACAACGGAGTACCTTAGCTTTCGTCTTTATTCAAGACATCTTCAGAGGCAACTGGATTACATGGACAGAGAGAGGCTTAAATATACAGGGTGACCTAAAAACATGAGGTCAGGTCAAAATGATGACATCCACTAATCCCCACACCAACACACACGTAGAGGAGCTTAAGAGAAGGGTGGTGACGTGACTAGCCAAGTCAGGTCAGAAAAAAGGGACCCACAAAATAACTATCATACATCTAGATCAAAGGTTTTCAAAGCATTTTTAACATTTGGCCACTGACAAATAAATTTATGTAACATATTATCAGTTTTGAACTGACCATCACTAAGGTTTATTGATTTTAATTCCTTAATCAAACTAGCTTCAACAAGAAGTCTTTCTGTGACACAAGATGATTTGAATACTTCTAAGCTTTTTTCCCAAGCAATGGGGTGATTATTATTCCTAACATGAACAAACAAGGCACTGCTTTCAGATGCAGTTCTGATATTATACTTATGTTGTTTGATTCTGAGCTGCAGTGTTTTTCCTGTCTGACCTACATAATTACAATTACATTTGCTACATGGAATACAATAAACACTTTCCATTTACATTCAAACTTGGGCTATTCCTTATTAACATATTGGTAATGGTGGAGTCATACTTGAAAACAACATTAATATTTAGAAGCTTGAGGGACCGAACTAACGGGACAAATTCATTACGATAGGGCAGAGTCAAAATATTCTTAAGTGTAGGAACTTGTCTGGTTTGAGAGGAATGAAAGGATTTTTTAGCCCTTTTAAAACAACTTGGGTACCCTTCTGTGTTTGTTGATCGTTGTTTAAAGTAAAAATCCTTTCATTCTCAGGCTGGGAAAAAATTTCATTGGATTTGCATGAATATATATATATATATATATATATATATATATATATATATATATATATATATATATATATATATATATATATATAATATATATATATTTATATAATATATATATATATATATATAATATATATATATATATATATATATATATATATATATATAATATATATATATATATATATATATATATATATATATATATATATATATATATATATATATATATATATATATATATATATATATATATATATATATATATATATATATATATATATATATATATATACACCAAGATAAAATAACTACCCAGTAATTGGCCACGTTAGCCAACTTACTCACTTTTACAAATAATTCTTACAATTATTTCCACATGGGTTTTCCCTCATTATACTGGCGGCAGCGTACTTAACGTAAACCCACGCCCTCCCTCATTTAGCCATTACACCTGGCACATCACCCCCTTCATTTAAATCAGTTTGAGTATTGCTTAACCATGTGTGGTAAGGAACCCCGAGTAGCGCAGCGTGAAAAGTGTCCTAGTGTGTCATCTTGGCAGCTAAAGTAAATGTTTCTCATCATGGTATGTGCTAATTGCTACTAGTGTAACACGCCCCAGAATATGTTCAGTGCTTGACATAATTTGTCAATGTCTCCAGTGATTTGTAACATTCTCAGTATCCCTAGTGCATTTTAATTGTAGGTCAGTACTACATGTACCCATTGTGTTTTAGTGATGGATGCTGTGTCTATACTAACTGTTATAACCTAACATGTCTTTTAACCTTCTCCCTGTCCTAATCCCCACCCGACCCACCCCACCCGGCGCGTCTGCCCACCTGCCGGTCTCGCCTCGACCAGTCCCACCCCACCCCGTGTGACCTCACTAATCTCCTCTAGTCTGTTTTGTCACATAAGCTATGCTTTGAAATTGATGGTTCGTGTAATTTGATATGGTGATACATGTATTTTTATGTTAGAATGATTTAGAATGTACTCATTGATATATGTTGAGAAATAGTATTAAGCCGTAGTGAGCAGAGCTACCCTCCCCGTACCAGCCTAATGAGAACATTGTCGCGATGGAACCTATAGTTGCCAAACGTTGACGTAAGGTATAAAGTAAATATCTTCTTTTTTACGGATGCACTTCCAACTAATCCATCATCCCTTTAGGATTGTCTTTCTCTGTCAAATGTCACACACAGTACTTCCCCCATGGCCAGCCGGATGTTGGAGTTAACCAGCTCAATTGGGCATGACCTGATCTCGCATGTCCAAGCTGTATACAGTGATTGGGCGGGATGACGGCGCCTTACGTCACAAGATACAAACCCTCTAACAGCAGCAGCAATCAAGAGGTGATGATGGGCCAAGCATTGACTCTAACCACAACACGTATGAGCAGAGAAGTAGCGTGATGAATGCAGCACTCCACCTTCACACACCACTTCACTTCTCTCAAGTCCTCCCGTGGTCTAGGATTAAGGAGATTTTATATTTTTCTAATTTAGGCAGTTAAGAAGTGAGGAATGCGGCCGTGAAGAGACGGACCCACCAGCACCACACATTAAACCCTGGCCAGCCAAACCAGGGAGGGGATTTCCTCTACGGGTGAGTGGGACAGAGCGGGCTGGTACCTATGCAGCTCTGGTACAGAGACTCAGTACTGGGATGCTGATCCTGCCCCACACATTGTCCAGAGTGATGGCACCCACCCCAGTGTGACCGGCTACCCCCGGCTGGATTGGCGGAAAATGATGCTCAACACGTAGAGGAAATGCAGATGGAACTAGAAAAAAATCCATCTGGAATATGTCAGAAAATGACTCTGTACAGAAGAAATGCAAATGGGGCTAGAACTCATCTGGAATATGAAAATGGTGCTGTACAGAAGAAACTCAGATGGGGCTGGAAAACCCCATCTGGAATATGAAAGAAACTGATGCAAGGGGAAATTTGCATTATAAACCAGGAGGAAGTTAGGTGTGAAGACAAAACATACAGGGTGCGGTATTGAAGAAAGAAAAACGTACAATGTGAAGAAAGAAGATATAAGACATCAGAAGTGTCGACGATCATCGAAAGGACCAACCTACCACTGCTGCTGTACTGCTAGTATCCCTGATACCAGTTGGTGGAGATTGTATCAGATTTTTTTTTTTTATATTTAAGATTAGTCACTTTTTCTATGAGTTCATTTGATCAATGTTTTGTACTACCTACTGCAATGTTGCAGCCATACTGCTGATTTGGCTAATCATTATTTTGACATGGGCTGGCAAGGCCAGGTAACACCTGTTATTGTTTGTAGAATGTGAAATTGCACATTTTTTCTCAGATGTTCTAGATGTGTAGGATCTTGAGCTCAGTAACTATTCTAGTTGAGCTCTTACTATGATCACTCATGGTGTATGTGTCTTTTTTCCTGGCATAGAAGCTTTGATCTTGGCAGGAGGTATAGTGAGTTTTGTCAGATCAAACCAAGCCAGTAGAAAAGTATAGGGTACGACCAAAGTCGGTCTCCTTAGAGTCATCAAAATATGGTTCAAAGATTATTTAATTAAGATATGTGTACCAGACTTTGGAATATTCTTCAGCTAAAATGTGTAAAAAAAAAGTCTTCAACAACAGTGAGTCACACAAATTACCACATTGACATAGTCTGTGAATGCTTTCAATAATACCTGACTTGTGTATGACTTTTTTGATGTGTATGACTTTTTTGATGAAAATAATTTGCACATCATCATCATCATTATCATCATATGCAAACTACACTTGTTGAGTAATCAATACATCTTCATAGCTCATCAATTGAGGGCAACTTAGCAAGGCTTTTAAAAGTGTGAGTTAGGAGGGATCAGTTTTATTTATAGGACATAAAGGCTTGCATATTATGGACTATTTTTCTAAATTATGGAAAGATATTTTTGGTCATTAGCAAGTAAGACAGTTTAGTACAATATACCCAAATTCTGGGAAGGATATTTGACTACTAAAGTAATTACACTCCTAACACCTACCCTTCATGTCTCTTACAGGTGAAAACCACAGCTCCTCGACGGTATTGTGTGCGTCCAAATTCTGGGTTAGTGGATTCTCATGGTTCAGTCAGTGTGGCAGTGATGCTCCAACCTTTTGACTATGACCCACATGAAAAGAACAAGCATAAGTTTATGGTGCAAAGTCTCTTTGCAGGAGAAGGAGAAGTCAACCTTGATGCTTTGGTGAGTTTGAACTGGAGATTGTCCATTTTTGTACAGTACATAGTATTTAGAAAAAATAAATAAATAATAATAATAATTTACCAGCTGCGTAAACGGACAGAGGACACCCTCATATGATAAAAGTCATTGGTTCAATCCTGGGGCACTCTCAGTCCACCCAGCTTTATGTGAATACAGTACTTAATATTATAGTTGGAGAAGTGAAGGCAGTCAAGTGCAGTACCAGCCACATGCCTCCTTGAATCGTAGAGGCTTAATATACTGTACAGTGTGCTTTATCAACACTATCTCTTAATGGACAGCCGTGTCTACAAATCATTGAAATTTTTTTTTTACCCTAAACAGGAAAATGCCTGTAGGCAACACTCCTGAACATCAGTGACTACACTTTTTGTAAATTCATCTTCATTTTGGTGTAGATTTCATGAAATGCAGCTGAAATGAGTGGATTGTATTGCTTACTAAGGAAAGGAGAAGGCAAGGCATTTGAGCATCATTTTTAACTAGGGAATGATAAAAAAACTGGTATTGAAAAGACTGCAGGGTGTTACTAAGATTACGTGTGTTTTATGTGCAAGTAATTACTATATATTGCTTTAGCAAGGTGGAAAAACCTCAACATTTGGAATGCATTAATGAGATTTCTACCTGTGTGGTGTGATTAATGCTGCTGGTGGTGCTAAAACTGGCTCAATTACAAGGATCAGAAATTTAGGATCTCTTGGTGTTACCGGTGGTAAGAAGACATTGTTTATCCTTGAAAGGAAAGTTGTATGTACCTGGTGTAAGAAGTGTGTTGTTGCATGGGAGTGTCACAGTTTGGATGGTTGGTTATGTTAGTTCAAGTTAATTGTGGATAAGTAACTAAATTTTAATTAAATTAATTTATTACAATAATATTTAATATATAATTAACTAAAGAAAATGCTGAAAACATTAACAGATTGAAATACAAAATATGAACATAAGTTTAATCTAACCTTAATAACCTAATCTAAGCTGATTCTACAATAACCATGAAACCCTGACTCAAGTTACTAATACAATCCTGGGTCAACACAAATACACAGTACTGTACTGTATAGAAGTGTTGAGGCTCGAGTGGTATGTCCACAAGTGTTTCTGTACACAACTGTAGTGGAAGAGGAGGAGTACCGGGTAGGACAGAGGCTTGCTTGACAATTACGAAGGACTGGGAACAGCTGCTACCTCCCTTCACCATGGATACTGCTGACCCTGCCACTCTGAACTTTACTTGGTGCAACTATTCATACTTCTTACCAAACCAGTGAATGAAACTGTTTTATTTATGTGACTACTGTATAGTATACAACTGCATATCATTAACGCATGACAGGGAGCAAAACATAGGCTGTTAATGAGGATGGTATACATCAAATTGAGCAGTGGCATGTCGTGAAAAAAAGGCTATGGTAAGCATATGACTCTGTTAATGACATTACTGTATACTATTATCTAATACTGCACTATGAGTCTCGTAGTCTACGAAACTGTGAAACAAAAAACATTACATAATTAATATTTATTGTTTGTCTTTAACCATTACAGTATTTATAACACTAATGAGGCATTTGTATATGGTTTTTGTTAGACAATTCGCAATCCTCATTACATTATAACTTATTTCAGATCTATTCCCAATGAAATATCTATATTTTTTAATCTTGCTTGATTGATCTGGTAATTCAGTGGTGCTGCTGGAAGCGATCTATAGGGGGTAGTAGTAAGGGTAGGGGGAGGGACAACCAGGAGTACTCTGCTCTAGCAAAAGGAATTCTACTCAATACTGATGGCAAGTATTATTGAGGGGAAATTCCAGCATCAGAAAGCTTTTCGCAGCATATTAAATTTATTTGAATCTTATTTAGATGGATTTGGCAGTGGCATGATTTTACTCTGCAAGAGGGCAGAAGGGGCTACTACAAAACGAATGTTGCTTACTCGAGGGACAAGTTTTCTAGTGGCAAATGCTCCTGTCTTACAAGTTTCAAAAGTTTGGACTCCTATTATAGCAGGTTTAAATTCACTGAGACTTAAGTAACTAAAATGCAGAATGCTATATACTGTACAATTGAATAATATGTTAACTGAACACTGAACAGAAATATTTAAATTTTGAAGGGAAGAATTTTATAGGTTAAGCAATGCTTACCTTGCTTCTTCGAAATACACGCCACTGAATTAGAGTGAGCTGAAATGAGTATGTTTAGATGGATGTGTAGTGTCATGTTGAGAGAGAATATATACCCTGTTCATAGCTAAGAGGGCAGCTGGGTATTAACACGTTATTTAATTTTGCGATGCTAAACCAGTATCAATTAGTGGTGAAACTCAAGATCTTACTGTATGCGATAGTACACTTCAAGATGAAAGCACTTATCCTAGATCTGCGTACGACAATGGACAGTGCGAGACTGTCTGCGGTTGCTTCCGCTGAAGTAAACAAACAGCCAGTCCGACCGATCGTCTTGCGAAGCAAGTTTATAAATTAAAGAAAATACCTGCAGTGTATTTAATGCCTACATTTCTAATATATTACAGTCTATTATAAAAAATATATAAACAAATAAATCAGTAAATCCATTTCAAGTAAATGGTAAAATTTTACTCGACACCAACATTAGTTCCAGTAAAATAACCGACGCCTAAGTGACGTCATTAGTGTTTACACTACACCGGCTGGTAACGTTTGATGCACATTATGGTAGGTAGTTGACAATATTTTGCCATTACTTGAGGTGAATTGGCCTTATTTTAAATAACTTAAGGCTGTGTTGCTTAACAGTGTGTTTAACAACATCACTCCACTGGTCAGTGGGTTGGTTGATAAAGGACTACTGGTGCAGTAAGCTCCCAGTGGTAAGTGTCAGATTTGTGGTAGTCTTATACAGCGAGTATAGCTCAAAACCTACGTTTTAAATGGAAATTTTGGGGGTCGTCTTATACACCCCATAAATGGTACAGGTTAGGGAAATCATCATATATCACACAAGGTACAAACAGTGCTCTCACTTAAACCAAGCACGCGGCCAACCTCCGACACACGCTCTCCTCTCTGAAGGCAGATGATCACATTTAATTTAACGTCCATTGCTATTGTTTTTCGTACCTTTTTAGCATTAGGCGCCCCAAAGGAGGCAGATGGACATTTTCCAGACATGCTCAATGGGAAAAACAGCGTTTAACACTAAAAATGTATGTGATAAAAACACAATGCACATGAGAGCACAGAGAAAGAGTAGTGCTGGAAGCTTGCTGGACGTCGTCACAGTTGTTGTACAGAATACTTCATTATCTTCATCATTAGTAGTAATAATCTTTATTCTTACATTATTAGAAAGATTATTATTATTAAAAATAATATTAAAATCTTTGATGTTGATATGACTGCGACTTTATAGCATTAATTTACAAGCTCCTCACCAGGCATCACACGCAACTCCACTGCCAGGCGAATACACGCGGCAAATTTAAACTGTCATGGGCGAGTTATTTAAAAAATAGGTGCACGTTAATTAGCCTTTGGTATTAGTTGAACAATTGCGTTATTCCAAATACGCTTAAATCAAACTGGTATAAAATGCGAGTTACCCGTGTGTGTTTGTGCATATATACAGCTACTCCTCGACTTAGGACCACACGGACATATGACTGCCCCAGTCGTACCAAATTTGTTTCAAATTACTTATTTTCGAGTTCCGACGTTAGTGATTGCGCTGTGTACTGACAAAATTTTTGCTTATAATTCCCTTTAAAATGGCTGGCGAGCTTAAAAGTGAGAGTTTTGTGGTGCTGAGAAGAAAAAGAGACAACCATTTTAGATTTTCTGTGTATTATTTAAACATTTTCGACTTACAGCCATTTCGACTTATGACCTGGATTGGAGTCCGGAGCCCTGTCGTAAGTCGAGGAGCAGCTGTGTGTGTGTGTGTGTATATATATATATATATATATATATATATATATATATATATATATATATATATATATATATATATATATATATATATATATATATATATATATATATATATATATATATATATATATATATATATATATATATATATATATATATATATATATATATATATATATATATATATATATATATATATATATATATATATATATATATATATATATATATATATATATATATATATATATATATATATATATATATATATATATATATATAGTTGTACCCCACTTAACGCGGTCAATTGAACCCAGAGGGTCCCGCGTTAAGTGAACAACAGAACATATGGGATTAATTCCAATAGAAACCGGCCCGACCCCCAAACTCCACTTTTTGAAGGCACATACCTATGTTGTAGTAAAAATAACATCTTAATTTTATGATGGTACATGCACACAATTAATACTTAAGAGAAATAGAGAAATACAGTCGCCAAGTTAATGTCCATTCAAATAATGGACTCAACTCCCTCCCCTCTCACACTACACTGCCGGCTCTTCCCTCTCAGAGAAATTTTTGGGGGAAAACCACTAAATTTTAATAAATAATACCTCAAACTAAAGTTAGGATAATACAATTGACATTGCTGGATTCCTTGTAAGACCAGGAATATTTTGAATATAAATGTCATATATTTTGCACAAAAGATAACATAGTTACCTAGAGAAAAAATTTTATCTAAAATTTGTATGTTTAATGCAAAATATATGATGTTTATATTCAAAATGATCACCAAATTATAAGAATTCCAGCAATGTAAATTATATTCTGACCGGGTAATTTGTATGAATTTTATGAGCTAAAACAAATATCTTCAGTTAATAAAAAAAAAAATAATTCTTCACGGGGTAACAGATGGTCGGTCGGTCCCTCCCTCCGCCCCACCCCCCACCAACCGTCCCAAGGAGATGTGTGGGATAACCACTAAATTTTAATAAATAATACCTCAAACTAAAGTTAGGATAATATAATTGACATTGTTGGATTCCTTGTAAGACCAGGAATATTTTGAATATAAATGTCATATATTTTGCACAAAAGATAACATAGTTACCTAGAGAAAAATTTTTATCTAAAAATTGTATGTCTTATGCAAAATATATGATGTTTATATTCAAAATGATCACCAAATTATAAGAATTCCAGCAATGTAAATTATATTCTGGCCGGGTAATTTGTATGAATTTTATGAGCTAAAACAGGCAGTCAGGCAGGGTGGCGGGTGGGGCAATCTAAAAATAGCGCCTCGAATGACACTCTCCCGTATATGTGAAAAAAAATGTTATGAAAGTTCACTTGGCAGGCACCGCGATATGATAAAACGCTATGAAACCGCTAGGCGGGTAATACTGTATATATATTTATTATTTATTTATATATATATATATATATATATATATATATATATATATATATATATATATATATATATATATATATATATATATATATATATATATATATATATATATATATATATATATATATATATATATATATATACACAGTTGTACCCCACTTAACGCGGTCAATTGAACCCAGAGGTCCCGCGTTAAGTGAAATCCGCGTTAAGTGAACAACAGAACATATGGGATTAATTCCAATAGAAACCGGCCCGACCCCCAAACTCCACTTTTTGAAGGCACATACCTATGTTGTAGTAAAAATAACATCTTAATTTTATGATGGTACATGCACACAATTAATACTTAAGAGAAATAGAGAAATACAGTCGCCAAGTTAATGTCCATTCAAATAATGGACTCAACTCCCTCCCCCTCTCACACTACACAGCCGGCTAACAGATGGTCGGTCGGTCCCTCCCTCCCCCCGCCCACCCCCCACCAACCGTCCCAAGGAGATGTGTGGGATAACCTCAAACTAAAGTTAGGAAAATATAATTGACATTGCTGGATTCCTTGTAAGACCAGGAATATTTTGAATATAAATGTCATATATTTTGGACAAAAGATAACAGTTACCTAGAGAAAAAATTTTATCTAAAAATTGTAAGTTTAAAGCAAAATATATGATGTTTATATTCAAAATGATCACCAAATTATAAGAATTCCAGCAATGTAAATTATATTCTGACCGGGTAATTTGTATGAATTTTATGAGCTAAAACAAATATCTTCAGTTAATAAAAAAAAATAATAATTCTTCACAGGGTAACAGATGGTCGGTTGGTCCCTCCCTCCCCCCCACCCCCCACCAACCGTCCCAAGGAGATGTGTGGGATAACCACTAAATTTTAATAAATAATACCTCAAACTAAAGTTAGGATAATATAATTGACATTGCTGGATTCCTTGTAAGACCAGGAATATTTTGAATATAAATGTCATATATTTTGCACAAAAGATACCATAGTTACCTAGAGAAAAATTTTATCTAAAAATTGTAAGTTTAAAGCAAAATATATGATGTTTATATTCAAAATGATCACCAAATTATAAGAATTCCAGCAATGTAAATTATATTCTGGCCTGGTAATTTGTATGAATTTTATGAGCTAAAACAGGCAGTCAGGCAGGGTGGCGGGTGGGGCAAATCTAAAAATAGCGTCTCGGACACTCACCGCGTATATGTGGAAAAAACCCGCGTTAAGTGAAAGTTCAGCTTTGGCAAGGCACCGCGTATATGCGAAAACGCGTTAAGTGAAAGCGCGTTAAGCGGGGTAAAACTGTATATATATATATATATATTTATTTATTTATTTATTCTCATATGATCAGTCTATTTTGGTGTAAGGCTCATCATAAATAATATAACGTACATTATTAAATAATAGAAAAATATACAATTTGACTTCAAAATAAATTAACAAGCTGGATCAGAAGGTACTGTACTGTAAATACGTAATCTATTCCCTGACCAGTCATCCCTCCCGCTGTAAAAGAGGGTGAGAGGTGGGCTGGCTGTGCCATGTTTGCCATTTTGTTTTTATTTATTCATTATTATATTCTCGTATGTTAATTAACTTTCTGGGTTTTCTTAAAACATTTATTAACTAAAGTAGATGTAGATTATGTGACATATGTAATTTTTGTAAGGTTAGGTTGGTTTCCCAGAGTCATTCTAGAGTAAACTTCTGGCAAGTCTAGTACAATATAGTGACTTTAACACCCGTTAAAGGGCATCGCTTTCGTAGATTTCCGATGTGCGGACGTGTACCAATATGATATACAATACTGTACCAGCGCAAAAGGAGACCCCACTATATTTATATAAATTACAATTGGGAAGATGGGTACAGGACCGAAGACTCGAATATTATACCCCCAAAAAATGCCTTTTAAGACATTTATTTAGCTAAACATTGGTAGCAACTGAGCAGTGATGAAAACTGTAGTATGTACCTGTTTTACTGAGACGCATACAAAATAAACGAACCAATAACTTAAGCAACGGTCTGGCAGACCATAGCTTGGGAACCAATGCAAGTTTAAAGGAACGGATTTATGGACCGCATCGTTTCATCACAGTACAGTCGGCCCTTAACATACGCGGGTTTAGCATACACGGATTTGCAAATACGCGGATTGCCCCGCCGGAGGAATATTCTGTACATTGAAGTAATTGAAGTACATTCAACCCGCGCGCGGCACCGAACACAGGACACCACCCGCTCCCGCAACCTCACACACACACACGCATAGCTCTCCCCCACTCGGTCAGTCTCGCTGTAACCACGCTTGTGTTGACATCAGCATTGTAGTTGCAAAAATATTACATTTCCGTGAATGTATTATGTCAAGCACAGTATGAATAGAATATCACTAGTATAACAGTATTTTAACCGAAAACTATTAAAAAAAAACGAGTAACATATCTTGAACATCAGAAGGTTAGGTAAAGTCTTTTGTTTTCATGTAGTTTATCCTAATTTACATTGAAATACATTACGTTTCAGCAAAACTACTATTTATTTCTGAGAATATGGAAATGTAATATTTTTGCTGAAATGACGTACGTAATTACAGTGGTAAGTGACGAAAGCAATGACTTTCGCTTTCTTTCGTTCAAAAGATGTTACCGTAATCACTTTTCGAATGGTTTTCAGTTAAAAAACTTGTATTACAATAATATTCTATCCTAATTCACTTGTGATGCAACAGTTTTTTAACTGAAAATCATTCAAAAAGCGATTACGGTAACATCTTTTGAACGAAAGAAAGCAAGTCATTGTTTTCGTCACGATTTTATCCCACTTTCCACAGGAATACGTACGTCATTTCAGCAAAAATATTACATTTCCGTGAATGCATTATATCAAGCACAGTATGAATAGAATATCATTGTAATATAACAGTATTTTAACCGGAAACTATTATAAAAACGAGTAACATCTCTTGAACATCGGAAGGTTAGGTAAAGTCTTTTGTTTTCGTCATGCATTTTATCCTATTTTACCTTGAAATACATCACGTTTCAGCAAAACTACTATTTATTTCTGATAATATATTCATTCGGGTGCAGTTTAGGTAAAATATACATGTGATGTAACAGTTTTTTAATTGAAAATGATTCGAAAAACACGTACCCTCTAGTCCAGTGGCCAATTAATAAAAAATTTATGGACAGGGAAGTAGAATGTAAGATGTCCACTGCCAGATTAAATATTATAGTTCACAATTTGAAGAACCAGTAGGCATTGAATATTATTGTTCATTACCATACTTCAAAGCATATATCATAGTACCAATATTAATTTTTCCCATAAAATTTTAGACTACTGACTCTCAGCATAGTGTAATATTGGGTCCCACACCTTTTGCCAGGATGGTCACATTTATGAAACGAGTCTTACTTTTCAGGTACACCAAAGCTGCTTTGGTATGAGTCATGAATGTTTGTAACATCCTTAATGGTTATATATGTTATGCATTCATGACCTGCAAACACTCCAGGGTATTAGTATTTACTTTCTTTTTTAGCTTTGTCATTAACAGATTACCACGTACAGCAGAAGTGCCATATCATCTTTACATATCATTCCCAGGTCACGTTGGACATGTCAGAAATTTAGTTCCTCGTATGCCTCATTTCTGGTGGTGGCATTGGGAGTTGAATACAGTACTAAAGTGAGGCTACAATTGTGAAGAAATTTTATTAGATATAAGTAGTCCTTGTTTGTTACATGTTTGTACATACAGTGAGCAACACTTGGGCTGCTGTGATGAACAAGAACTGCCTGCACTTACAGTATGATGATAGATGCTGAAGTATTTTATCAAACTTTGTTTTGTGACATGTAATTCTGACATTTATGTACATTTCAGTTTAAGGAGGCTGATCTGAGTCAGTTGATGGACTCAAAATTGCGGTGCGTATTTGAGTTACCGATGGATGCTTCTGCACAGGCACCACAAAACAACATTGATGCTTCCCCAGCACCACAGCCAGCGATGGAATCATGCAAGCCATCACCTAAGGTGAGACATATGAAATACCAACTAAAAATTTTTAATTTCTAGTTGTTATAAGAGTAGTAAATGGAAAGCTATAGCTTCAGCCAGAGTTGAACCTACTGCTTCAGCCAGAGTTGAACCTAATTACTTCGTCATCTGAATAAAAACTCGCACAATATTCATTGGCTGTCCTTATGTTTTAGACTTTACCACCATTGGTGAGTGGAATTTTTGTTTTACATTCGTAAATATTATTTAAAACATATATGAACAGTAAATAAATGTTGCTTTCATATTCATATGTAGAGAAATGACAATATGTTTTCACATGTATGCACTTATTGTACATACGTTGGCATTCCCAATCATTTCGCCTTATTTCTTTACCATTAGTGGTTAGCTACTTCTAGTGATCCATTTATTAACATTAAATAACATTACTTAAAACATACATACAGGTATTCAATTTTTTTAATTAAGTGCACTATGGCTATAACCAGGGTCTTATTTTTTTCAGTTTCTTATGTAGAACCATCGTCACTCACGAAAACAATGCCGTCTTGTCTCCTCTTGTGTGTTTTAATATTCTACGTATTATTAATGAATTTCATTTTTCATTTCACATATATAAACATTAATTCAATCAAATACATATTCAGTAATAAACAATAATGAATCTTTTGTACATATTCTTAAGATAAATGACTCCTTGAGTGCACACGTACTGTATACATTGGCGTTCCACTATTGGGTAGTAGGCAGCTACCAAACAGGGAGGTACTACCGCCTGCGAAGATATTGGAGGCATAATGTATTGTCTAATGGTAGACCCTGCTGCCATATGGCATCACGAAAATTGTGACAAAGTCCCAGGTTGCTGATCTGACTTTCTGCCTCATTTACATACAGTTGCAGGGTCTCAATTGTTTCTCTTACCATTGACAACACATTATACTGTACATATATTGTTTCTCACTCTTGATATTTTATTTTTTTATTTTTTATTTCTTTATGGTTCTTTCATATTGTTATTATTTAATATTATTATTTTTATTATTATTATTGTTATTATTATTATTATTATTATTATTATTATTATTATTATTATTATTACTACTACTACTACTACTACTACTACTACAGTGACCCCTCCATTAACGAACTCAATCCGTTCCAGCCGGTTGCTCGTTAACCGAAACCATTGTTTCAATGGGTTTTTGGGTAATTGGTTCCAGCTCACCGAAAATTGCCTATATTCAACAAAAAGGTAGAAAAGTACACTTACTTTGAGGTGTGTATGTAGAAGGCTCCTGGATGATGATGATGATGATGATGATGGGAATTAGAATGGGGGTGGAGGAGAAGGGAGAAGAGAAGGCATTGGGGTGGAAGAGAAGTCACCCCATGGCGCCATTTCACCCATAAAATTTTAGCTCTGGTGTAATTCAAGATTATTTTCTTTAAATCAACACTGCACTACATTATATATTGTCAATATATTTCAAAATGACCAATAATTTGCTTGGAAACAGAAAAAAAGCATTTAGTTGAAGAGAGTCTCAAGCAAGATGTTACCTCCAGTGAAAACAGAGAGAGAATAACTCCTGTTTGCTGTGTTAAGAGGCTGGATGCCGCACATTAAACTAGTCACTTTACCTTCAATTATGTTCAATAATTGTTAAAATGACTAAAAAATTGAATATTAAACTTTTAAAATTATTGAATAGTATAAACTTCTTGATATTTACTAAAATAGTAAGGAATTTAAGCCCTAGAACCGATTAATGAATTGGCGGACTGATACTAAAGCTGGTTGCCCGGTCAGTGCAAGCGAAAACATGTTGAGGTCGGTTCGTAAGAACTTCGTTAACCGAATTTTTTTTCGTTAACCGAATTGAAGATCCTTATGGAAGGCAGTTCGTTAATCGAAATTACGTTAAACGAGGGGTCACTGTACTAAATTTTAGCCCCCCAGGCCCTAATGTGGGTCAGTGACCTGTGCCCGGGTGGGCTAATCCCCGTAAAAAAAAAATTCTTTAATATCAGTGGTTACTTATACTGTACAATAAATAGCATTAATTAAAACATACATATTTTTTACATTAATTTTACTACAACAACAATCAGGGTCTTATTTTCTCCAGTTTCAGGTGGATAACTGGCATTATGGGTGTAAACACTAACAACAATGCCGTCTCTTATCCTCTTGTGTGTTTTAATATTCTACGTATTATTAATGAATTGTATTGTTCATTTCGCATATATAAAGATTAATTCAATCAAATACAAATTCAATAATAAACAATAATGAATCTTTTGTACATATTCTTAAAAAGATAAATGACGCGGTATATGTTGGCGCTCCCAATCCATCTCTTTTTTTTTTCTTCTTCTTCTTTGCCATTAGTGGTTAGCTACTTCTACTGTTCCATTTATTAACACTAAATAATGTTACTTAAAACATATATATTAATTTTTTTACATTAATTTTACTACAGCTACAACCAGGGTCTTATTTTCTTAATTTTCTCGTGCAGAACTATCGTCCCGGACTCCCGGCTGTAAACACACACGAAAACAATGGCGTCCCATCTCTTCTTGTGTGACCATATTATTATTCATTTATATTGTATAAGGTGCATTCAGAAATATTATTTAAAGAATATAGTTTCCAATTTTCATTAATTGTATTGTTTTGGGGGAAAAGAGGGTAAAAAGCCACACAAAAGATATGAAAAGGTCACACTTGGGAATGCACCTCATTATTATTGCTTTATTTTAATGGTAATTAATGATTCGCGATAAGACGATTCACCTTACACTGCAATATTGAAGGACACATTAACGTCTTTATTCGAGGCTTTACTGTATATTGTATTTACATGCACAAAATCATATGTTTTCCCTACAAAACCACTTTAAATCACTTTCAATAATTGCATGATGAAACGTACTAAAAAAAATCCTTAATATATCCTTGTAAAATAGGGGTGCGTCTTATGCGGGGGTGCTGTCTTATATGGCGGCAAATATGGTATATTCACATTTAAAGGCAGTTTGAAAACTTGCTTCATAGAACTTGTGGTCATTCTAATATACTGTATTAAATTTGCTTTCACCAAATATATTCAGAATTTCAGATAAAGTAATATTGATTGTGTTATCCCAATTTTATACATGTGAAATAGCTTGTTGTATTGATTTAAAAAATAATAATTCCTTTGATTGCTTAGGGAAAGCTTTGACAGATATACAGGTTGACAACCCTTTATCCGAAAACCGAAAGTTTTTTTTTTTTTTTTTTTTTTAAACAGATTAGCCCACCCGGGCTTAGATCACTGACTCACATCGGGGCCTGGTGGGTGAAAATGTAATAGTAGTAATAATTATAACAATAATAATTATTCATAGTAAGTAAGATTTTTAATTAAAATACTGTACACCAAAATAAAATAATGATAACAATAATAATAATAAAATAAAAAATAAAATTAATAATAATGACAATAATACTGTAATAAAATACTAATAATAATAATAAAGAAATACAAGAATGAAAAAAGATCAAAAGTGAGAAATGCGACCTAGACCTATGAATTATTATTATTATTATTATTATAATTTTTATCATATTTTTGCCCCCTGGGCCCCGATATGGGTCAGTGATCCTTGCCCAGATGGGAAAAAAAATATTTGCCACACAAAAAACTAACCATTCTGAAAACCGAAAAATTCCAAAATGCCTCTGGCCCCAAGGAAGGGATTGCCAACCTGTACTTCATGACTATCCCACCAATATATTATTAAAAAAAATTGTAGGCAAACAACAGTGATGCAGAGCTTAGGAAGGCTGGTGATGAAATCAAGCGACTTCGGGAGGAGATCAGCTCACTTCGCCAAGAGAACCTTCAGCTTAAGGTACCATACATTTATCTATTCTTATTCTGTATATCATGTTCAGCCTTTTGAACTGGTTTCTGTAACTTTTCATTTATCCCTTATATTCAACAATTCCTTCCCACATGACTTTTCTATGCAGTTTATTTGTTTGCCTGGTCCATAAGTGGCACAAGCAAATCATCCTTTTCCCCTGATAAATTACTGACAGTATAACATGTTTATCAACCTTTGTATTGAGGATGGTACCCAAATGCACATCTATGGTGTGGGTTTTTTACCAACAGGAGGACTCACTGAGGCAGCGCTCACATCCAAGCACAGGAGAGAAGAAACTAAATGTGGCGGCTAGTGTCATCCCACAGCATGAAACTCCGCAGGCAAACTCAATGATGCACGTGGTTGCTGCTGTCATCATTGCTCTTGTTGGGTTCATTCTTGGCAAGTTTTTCCTCTGAAGAAGTTCCACTGCCATCGCCCAAGATCACTAGGTAGCAATCGGCCATTTTCTACCACAAACCAACACAGACTTGTCAAACTTTTGGGGGGCATATCCATCATTTGGTGGACTTATGCTGCTAGCTGGAAACATTATTAGCTATCTTCCATAGCAATTTGCCTTTATTCCAAAATGAGATAGTATTTGGCTGTCATTGACTCCTAATACTTTTATATAAAAATTTGCTTGAGAGAAGCTACAAGATAACTAATTAGAAAGTGCTGCCTTCACTTTACCCAAGTTTTAAATGCTAATGTAAGCTTCAAACCTCTGGGTAAGTGTAACAGATATCTTGTAATTTTAAAGCAATCCAGTTAGCTTGCTTTAAGTAATTTATTTGATAAATTATGGAATAGTGATAATAAATTAAAGAAGTATGAAGACCGTGCATTTCATTTTAAAGGATTAAGCATATTTATAATTTTATATACTGTAAGGAGTATACAGAATATATAATTTTTTGCCCAGAAATAAATCGCATTTGCATTTCATGTGCATCACCTTTGCCTGTGATTAGTTATAACTCACATTTTGAAATATATCATGTGCTCTTTTAATATATATCATTTAGCAATAGGTAAAGCATTAATGTCTTCAATTAGCTTGGGGAAAAATTTACTTTACCCAAGCATTGTTTCACATTTACAAGTTAAAATGATGGATTTAAAAAAAAATGTGTTATGCCATTACAATCCCAAGACAACAATTCCAAAACAGTTGTAAGACTTGGGTGTCAGAATAGCTTCTCAAGTTCTTTCATTTTATTAAAAGAACAAAATATTTTATCAACTTCATTTAATTTAGTCCACTCTATAGACTAACCCATTTCTCATGAAAATGTCACTTTTGTAGAATTCATAGTAGATGATATTGATTTTATACCTTAAATGGAGGTTATGATTTAGTTAAATTATCTGCTGTATACCCTGATCTGGTCATTGCTAATTATTCCATTCTACTTCATATAGTCTTGGTGAAGTTTGTACAGAACTTCACTTCCTGTTCTCTAGTGCAGGATAAATGGAAGTTGGAACTGCAATTGAGATGAGCAAGAATTATCCTTATGTTGAATTCATTCAAGTTGCGGCTGATGAATCATGGTGGAAATCTTGTTTGGTGTAAGTTTCTACAGGGTTGACAAAGTAGAGGGCAGTGTAGGTGTCAGTCACTCATGTGTAGGTAGTAGCAAGGTTTGAAACATAGTCTCCAAAGACACTAGGATGAGGGACTCATATGTGCATACTGGCCCAAGAGTGAGGACTTGTGGAACTTGTCTCCAGGGCAACTCGACATTATAAAATGTAGCTAATATACATACAGTACTCTAAAACACGCAGCCCTTCATAAGGTGTGACGTGGCATGGTCTTACACTGAAACTTAACCTGACCAGTGTTAAGTCTCAACTTTGGCATTTACCAAGTTAGAATTTTCTGAGGAATTTTAGAAAATGAAGAGGCTTAGGAATCCCAGAGTAAGACTCACTAACACTGGTCAGGTCACATTCTTGTTAGTTTATTCCAGCTTGTAATAGCTACCTTTGTGAAATTATGATCTGTGTTTGGTTCAGTCAGTCCTTTTTTTTGTACATTACTGTAGTATGCAAGAGCTGTTTGTACAAAAGAAAAATCCCTTGTATATAAGTTGGTGTGGTATGTTCTTGTCTTCTATCACATTTGTATTTTTTATTCCACTTGTTTTCTTTGCTACCCCCACAAGTAGTCTATGTACATTTAATCTCTTCATTCATTGTCATTACTAGTGAACTGTGAACATGTGTGAGTAAACTTACATCTGTATCATGTATTGGTTTGGTAGATGTTAACTATCAAATTATATATATATATATACAGAGAAGTTTCTTACATATGTGAATGCCTACCAGCAAACATTTGCTCGTAAACACTTCAATTTGCACGAGACAGACAGAAATCGTTAAGGATGGAGGTCTGACAAACTCGATGCTTTGATTGGTGAAACCATTGTGTTTTAATGTTTACTGCTGCATGTCTTCAAATAACTTTGGACAGTGTAATGGAGTATAGCCAGTGTATTTTTCACACTTGTTTGTAACACCACAGTGGTCAGTCCTGGGGTTTTGTACCCATGTGTACAGTGTGCAGCGTGTCATGATAAATATGTCACACCTTAATGTATGGCTTGTTTTGATTTTTCCTTGCATATTTTGCTATATATATATATATATATATATATATATGTTATAGGCATTTACAGTAGTAAGAGTGTATCACCAGGTTACTCAATTTCACATTTTCTATATGAACTCGTAGCCCCAGCATTCTCTATCAGGTAATGATGTCAGGCAACATGGATACACCTTCAGCGTGGTGCAAACCCTGTAAGAAAATAAGGATAGAAAACAAGCAGTACAGCCTGAAAATTGAGCTGAGGTGAAAAATTCAGACATACACCCTTGCTATTCTATAAGCCTCATCTATATACTGTATATACTAACAAAATGACTAAAACCTCCAGATGAAATTATCAGGGTAATTGCATTCTATCTCAGAAACAATTTGGTTTTAAGTGAGAAGCACACTGTATGTGTAGGCATCATGCAGAAATTGGGTTGCCAACTGATTTTTTCCTTTTCAAAACTGCTTTGTATTTCTGATATGGAAAAGATATTTCATCACCATGTTTAGTTAGTTTTAGGAAGTATGATTCATATTTTGTATATATACTGATTTGGTTCAGTATAACAAAATTAATGTATTGTTAGAAATAGTGACTCGTTACTTTTTAATATTGTTTGTTACAAATGACTTTGAACGAGATTACTTACAGAATAGCATGTGTTCTATTCACATTTCCATACACACGAAGATAATATGTATAGGGCCCTTGCTTTCACATAATACAGCATTTCAAACAACAAATTCATGAGTGTGCACACATACTATACATGTACAGAAGCGATATCAATCCTAGTACAAACTTCTGTTTAATATCATTGATTACAGATGCTTTGACTTTTTGCATGAACATCTCTTTTGCTGACTTCGCATACTGTATGTATACAATTGGACATCTATTTCGTCTTCCAATGGACAATAGAAAAGTAGTGTTTGGACCATAAATTACTTTACCATGAAAAAAAAACAGGCATAAAAAACCTTATCTTGGTGGTATCTGCCACACAGGAGAGGGAGAAATGAGGCCCACTCCAGCAAAGTGGCACCTTTTTTAAGAGATTGATGGAAGTCGAGTACCAAATTTACAGTACAGTAATTATAAAAAAAAAATTATGACAATGGTTAAGTATCTTACCTAGAGGGTTAAGATGGTCAAATCATAAAGTGTCAAGTAGAAAAGATCAGTATTTTATATTAAAAAGGAGAAGGGGTACCGATTAATATTTCTTGAAGGCCAAAGACGTTAACCTCTGCCAAGGCTGCGCAAAGCTCCTCACATGGTTGCTCATGAGATTATCAATAACATAATTTTTCACTCATCACTCACTTGGAGGTTACCATATATTCAAGATACTGTATATATTTATGTTTCTCTGTAATTGTGTGTTATGTATTCATATAATATTTAAACCATTATTATATAATATGCACGGTACAATGCATAATAATATGGAAGTATGCATAGCATAATGTATGTACATTCAGTAGCTACATGTATGATATATGTGTATGCAATAAATACATGAATGAATATATTTACTGTACCTGAAAATTTTAATATTTATGACTCGTTGCCTAGGAAACAACCACTCGATTTAATTTATTCTTGCAGGGGTTTCTTGGGATGTCCTCCAACCTCACACTTCTGCAAGTCACTAAATTCTTAATTTTTGTTATCTTTCAAGTGTATTACCATCAAGGTATTACTGGCTGGAAATATATTCATCACCATAAATATCCTGGGATTTTGCCATTTTTACTACAAAACCAAAGATTGTATTAGAAACAATTTGTCAAAGTTAAGGTTCATAAAAGCACTGGCCATGCTAGTGTACATCCCACACTATTAAAAGAGTTGTGCAGCAAACTTGCATAATTGTTCTGCAGAGGCAAAAGGTCCCAGTGACTAGAAAATGGCATACAGTATGTGAATGTTGTATTCAAACAGGGTGATCGCAATTGCATGAACAATTATAGATTGGTGAATTTGACCAGCATACTGTACAAGATACCAAGATGGAATATTTATCACAAAACAACCTTGTGAATGTGTGTTTCATAAATGATATGCAAGAAACTATACACTTCTTTATGCAAATGTTTGGGTATGTTGCAAAGTTAATCGGGGAAATAAAGAACCAAACAGACTCCTGTCAGCTTCAGGAGTGGTCAAAGGAATGGGTGTTAAAATTCAATGTCATGAAATGCAGTTCATACTAACAGTAAGGAAGTGTATCGCATGTCCCAATGGGACAAATATCATTTACAGGGACCAAATGTGAAAAGGATCTGGATGTGTATGTCCACAACAAACTGAAGTTCTTGGACCATTGTGAGAAGGCAAATCAAGCAAACAAGCTAGTACTAGGTCTAATAAGAAGGGTACTCATATGCAGACAGTCCATTGCTCAAAGCTCTTGAAAAGTAATGTATTTCCCCATTGGGAGTACTGTTACATTATATGGTAGCAAAGAATTGCCAGAAACTGCCTGTTGATTGAAGATGTCCAAAGGGGGGCCACCAGACTGTTGCCTGCACTATGGCACCTCAGGTACCCAAAGAGATTAGAATGCCTGTAGTTACCTAGCTTAATGCTATAGGCAGGCAAGGAGTGACAAAACTCTTTAAACACCTCAGAGGGCATTACTCAGTCAAGTGTTCATACCTGGAACTAGCAAATGCCTGCCTTGCGGAGTTCACAGCATAAGGTTGAAGAAGTCACAAGTTCAGAAAATTGTCAAGGCATTTTTTTTTTAGAGATTTGTGATCTCGTGGAGCAACCTACACGAGACGGGGCTGGATTTAGGAAGGTGGAACCCTTTTTATAATGAAGTTTAAGAATTGTTTTTAAAATCTAAACTAATTGTCGTTTATGTGAGATTAGCAACAATTCTACAACCCAAATAGAATGCAACAGTTACAAGTCTATTTTCACAGGCTCACAACAATCAAAATGTCTTACTATACTTACTCTTATTGACATACAGTATTGGGATATTTCTTGGTATTAAATGTTAAGTGCTTACATATGGCTATAGTATACAAGTACAGTATAAAATTATAAACTGAATCGTTCATATCAATCACAAACTGAACAGCAATCAAATTGAAACATTAACCCTTAACGTTCCAGTGTCCCCCAGGGGGTCAGGACTGTAGAGCAAGTTTGTGTCCATAAGAAGTTGGGGCCATAGGGCATGTTTGTGTCTCCCAGGAGGTCAGGACTGTAAGGCATGTGTGTGTGTGTGTTCTCCAGGAGGTCAGGGGTGTGGGGCATGTGTGTGTGTGTGTCCTCCAGGATGTCAGGGGTGTGGGGCATGTGTGTGTGTGTGTGTCCCTCAGGAGGTCAGTGCTGTAGGGCATGTGTGTGTGTGTTTCCCAGGGGGTCAGGGCTGTAGGGCACATGTGTGTGTGTGTGTGTGTGTCCCCCCAGGAGGTCAGGGCTGTGGTAATATGTGTATCCCCTAGGATCAGAGTTGTAAGGGCATGTGTGTGTCCCCAGGAAGTCAGGGCTTTTTTTTATAGGGATTAGCCCTCCCGGGCTGGGTCACTGACCCACATCAGGCCTGGGGGGTGAAAATGTAATAATAAAATAATAACTAATATTAAATAAAATTTATAATAAAAATACAAAATTAACAATAAAGTAATAATTATTCATAGTAAATAAAATTTATAATACAAAATACAAAATTTAAACAAAATTATAATAATAACAATAATAACAATAATAATATTAATGATAGAGAACTGTAAAGAAATGCAAAAATGAAAAAAATCAATAGTGAGAAACAATATAGTATGTATGTTGTGTTGTCAAAATAAGAGAAACAATTGAGACCCTGCAATTGTGTGTAAGTGAGGCAGAAAGTCAGATCAGCAACTTGGGACTTGGTCACAATTTTCGTGATGCCATATAGGCAGCAGGGTCTACCATTAGACAACACATTATGCTTTCAATATCTTCCCAGGCAGTATTACCTCCCTGTTAGGGCTGTAGGGCATTTGTGTGGGTCCTCCAGGAGGCCAGGGCTGTAAGGCGTGTGTGTGTCTCTCAGGAGGTAAGGGCTGTAGGGCATGTTTGTGTTCCCCAGGAGGTCAGGGCTGTAGGGCATGTGTCCCCAGAAGGTCAGGGCTGTAGGGCATGTGTGTGTTCCCCCAGGGCTCAGGGCATGTGTGTGTGTGCACCCCAGGGGCTCAGGGCATGTGTGTCCCCCCCAGAGGCTCAGGGCATGTGTGTGTGGGGGGGGTGGGTGTGGGCACGCAGTGGCTCAGGCATGTGTGTGGCTGTGTGTCCAGGCGGTGTTCCCGGCCCAGGCAGGATCTGTGTCGCTCGGCAGGCAGGTGCCCAGATCAGGCATGTGTGTTGGAGATCAGGCATGTGTGTGTGTACGGTCAGGCTGGCGTGTGTGTGGGGTCAGGGGAGCGCCATGTTGTCCGAGGGGCTAGGGCATGTGTGTGTGTGTCCTTCAGGAGGTCAGGGCTGTAAGGCATGTGTGTGCGTGTCCTCCAGGAGGTCAGGGTTGTAGGGCATGTGTGTGTGTGTCTTCCAGGAGGACAGGGTTGAAGGGCATGTGTGTGTTCCCCCAGGGGTCAAAGCTGTAGGGGCATGTGTGTGTCCCTAGGTCAGAGCTGTAGGCCATGCCATGTGTATGTCCCTCAGAAGGTCAGGGCTGTAGGGCATGGGTGTGTGTCCTTCAGGAGGTCAGGGCTAGGGCATGTGTGTGCGTGTTCCAGGAGGTCAGGGTGAAGGGCATGTGTGTGTCCCCCAGGGGTCAGGGCTGTAGGGTATGTGTGTGTCCCCCAAGGGGTCAGGGCTGTAGGGTATGTGTGTGTCCCCCAGGGAGTCAGGACTGTAGGGTATGTGTGTGTCCCCCAGGGAGTCAGGACTGTAGGGTATGTGTGTGTCCCCCAGGGAGTCAGGACTGTAGGGTATGTGTGTGTCCCCCAGGGAGTCAGGACTGTAGGGCATGTGTGTGTCCCCCAGGGAGTCAGGACTGTAGGGTATGTGTGTGTCCCCCAGGGAGTCAGGACTGTAAGGTATGTGTGTGTGTGTGTCTCCCAGGTCAGGACTGTAGGGGTATGTGTGTGTGTCCCCCAAGGGGTCAGGGTTATGGTCATGTGTGTGTGTGTTTCCCCAGGGGTCAGGGCTGTAGGGCATGTGTGTGTGTGTGTGTGTGTGTCCTCCAGGATGTCAGGGGTGTGGGGCATGTGTGTGTGTGTCCCTCAGGAGGTCAGTGCTGTAGGGCATGTGTGTGTGTGTGTCCCTCAGGAGGTCAGTGCTGTAGGGCATGTCTCTCTCTCCCAACGGGTCAGGGCTGTAGAGCATGTGTCTCTCCCCAAGGAGGTTAGAGCTGTAGGGCATATGTGTGTGTCCCTCAGGAGGTCAGGGGTGTGGGGCATGTCTCTCTCTCCCAGGGGGTTAGAACTGTAGGGCATATGTGTGTCCTCCAGGAGGTCGGGGGTGTGGAGCATGTGTGTGTGTCTACCAGGAGGTCAGGGCTGTAGGGCATGTCTCTCTCTCCCAGGGGGTCAGGGCTGTAGAGCATGTCTCTCTCCCCAAGGAGGTCAGGGCTGTAGGGCATGTGTGCGTGTTCCCCAGGTCAGGGCTGTAGGGTGTGTGTGTGTGTCCCCAGGAGGTCAGGGCTGTAGGGCATGTGTGTGTGTATCATGCCCTCTTGTTTTCCTGCACATCATAACTTGTGTTATCCATGAATATACACTCAATTCCTGGTTCTTAAGAATTATCTGTCACTACAATACTCTTTTCTGCTTCTGCTCCTCCATTTGTGATTTTATGGCAAGTTCATCTGCAAGCAGAAGCTGCCACAACCACTAATGTACTTCTTCCCACTTCACTTTACTCCATTGTTCTGCTTGCTTCGATATATAGAATGTGGATAAGAAAGATGAGGAGTCGACATAAGTGAACAGGTCTAAATACTTGGATTCAGTGTTAAGGGTAGAAAGAGGTTATGAGAAAGAAGTGATTGGGTGAGAGATGGACATGCAAAATGGAGAGTGAAGTAGCAGATACTGTATAGTATATATAAAACAATTATAAGGCCATGTTGATATATGGATGAGATTTGGGCACTAAGGAAGAGGGCAAATTGTTGTAGGATACTGGGAGTGTCATTCAAGGAGAAATTTGGTCATATGGTATGAAAAGAAAAGGGGGAAGAAATTAAGAGCTTAGAATAAATTAATTGTAAGAAAATCAAAATGAAAAACAGAAATTAAGATGATGGGACATGGTTGAGAGAAACTGAACATGGTGGGAATGGCTAAAGAAAGGAACAGGGGCGTACCCAGGGGGGTTTATTGGTTGCCCGGAAATCCCCCTCTGGGCCACGCTGGAATCCATCATCAAGACTATTATCCTCTGTGGCCATCAGAACATTTCTCTACGAGGTCACAGAGATAATACTAAGGATGTTGCCAATGATGGGACTGCCAATCATGGCAACTTTCTGGCCCTCCTTGGTTTCCATGTGGAGGCTGGAAACAGGATTCTGGGTATGCACCTAGGCACAGCTGCCAAGAATACTCTGTACATAGCTTGGAATATCCAGAATGAGTTGATTTACATTTGTGGAGAACAGATACATGACTATATCTTTTGGAAGGTGAAGAAAAACAAGTTTTTCTCTATTATAGCTGACTGCCTGCAAGGAGCAGCTCAGCATGGTGTTGAGGTATGTGGACCCTAATGACCACATCAGAGAGGACCTGGTGGACTTTATGGAGTGTGACAATAGGGTAATTGGAAGAATTATAACAGATAAGGTGACAACCAGCATCACAGGGTATGGACTTGACATCAACAACCTTAGAGGTCAGGCCTATAACAGAGCTGGCAACATGGCTGGCAGCTCCAAGGGGGCAGCAGCTATCATAAAGGAGACCAACCCCTTGGCCCTCTACCAGCACTGCTCATCACATGCCCTCAACTTGGCTGTTGTTAAATCCATCCAGATAACAGTATCAGGAACATGATGGACACCATGGACAGGATCTCAACTTTTATGGAAGAGCATCCCATAATGTGCATATGCCTTGGAGGCAGCTGTTCTGGAGACCCAACTTGAATCAAGGAAACACAAGCTGAAAAATCTGTGCCATACACATTGGGTGCAAAGCCTAGATGCCCTAGAAACCTTTGTGGAGTTACATCCCTCGGTGGTGGCCTGCATGGAGGACATTGTGGAGGGTGGTCCTGGCAGCTGGTCTACAGAGACTGATGCCCAGGCCCTGCTGCTCGCCATTACCAGCACAGACTTCATTGTGTCCCTGGTGATCACCAACAGTGCACTAGGCTGCATGAAAGGTGTGACCACTACCCTTCAAGCACAGGCCAAGGACATAGTTGAGGCCAGCAGAGAAGTTAACTGTGTAAAAACAGCACTACAAGACATCCAAAACAACATGGATGAGGCTGTAGGTGTCACACCTTCCATGTCCAAACTCTGCAAATGCCATTTACACCGAGACAACACGTCAGTTGATGTACTAGCTAAATACTACAGGAGAACAGTGGCTATTCCACTCCTAGACCATCTCCTGGCAGAGCTGGAGATGAGGTTCACCCCCCTGCACCAGAAGGCCTTCCAGGGACTCAGTGTCATCCCATCCATATTGGTAACCCTGACACCAGCAGAGGGCAGCAGAAAAATACAAGAGCTGGTTGACCTCTACTGGGAAGACCTGCCACCTCCTGGCAGTATCAAGAGTGAGGTACACACTTGGCATGTCAGGTGGGAAAAAAGGCCAAAGAATAGGGCCTCACCAGCCTTCTAACTACACTGACCACCACCCTCTCCCAGACATCAGGTTCCATGTTCCCCAATGTGAGGGGCCTGCTCATTATTCTGTGCATCCTGCCAGTAACAACATGCTCTGCTGACATATCTTTCAGTGGACTGAAAAGAATAAAAACACCATTCAGAATAACAATGGAAAATGAGAGACTGACAGGCCTGACACTACTGCACATGCACTAAGATATACCAATGGACATAAACCAAGTAACTGACACATTTACACATAGAAATCCCAGGAAGATGAAATTTGCAAATATACTTGCTGAAAAGTAAAGATGTTCTATGTTTGTGCAAATAAAATATTTTAAGCAAATTTTGATCTTTTATCTATACAAGTACTGAATATTATAACCACTAGGATGCAAAATAATAAAAAAAGTGTTGTACAGTATACATGCATTCAGCACAGTAAATTCATGTATATTTTTTTTTGAAAATTAAATATGCCCCTGAAACCCTTCAAGTAAGAATTGTTTCTCTATCAGTAGTGTTCTGTAGTTTACCATGTTGGCTCCTCACCTAGCTCAAATATTTGGAAACCGCCCCTACTCAATTTCTGGGTGTGCCCCTGAGTAGGAGAATTAAATACAATTAATATTTATACTTTCTATTTAAACATGACATTGAAGGGTATGTTTGGCCAGTACTGGGGTTGGTATAATGTGGAGAGACGGTCAAAGGAAAGTTGGAGCGCTGTTTCCATGGCATGTATTTTTGCAGATTTTTGTCCATATAATTGCTGCATCTCACGACTCCGCACAACATCTGGGTGCTCCTGAAAAAAAAAAAATAAAATAAAAAATTATATATATATATATATATATATATATATATATATATATATATATATATATATATATATATATATATATATATATATATATGTATATATGTATGTATGTATGTATGTATGTATATATATATATATATATATATATATATATATATATATATACATACATACATACATACATACATACATACATGCATACATACATACACATACATACATACACATACATACATACATACATACATATATATATATATATATATATATATATATATATATATATATATATATATATATATATATATATATATATATATATATATATATATATATATATACAGTGACCCCTCGGTTAACGACCTCAATCCGTTCCAGAAGGTCGTTCGTTAACCGAAAAGTTCGTTAACTGAAACCATTGTTTCAATGGGTTTTTGGGTAATTGGTTCCAGCTCACCGAAAATTTCCTAAATTCAACAAAAATGGTAGAAAAGTTCACTTACTTTGAGGTTTGTATGTAGAAGGCTCCTGGATGATGATGATGATGTGCATTTGAAGTGGGAGGTGGAGGAGGAGAAGGGAGAAGAGAAGGCATTGGGGTGGAAGAGAAGTCACCCCATGGCACCATTTCACCCATAAAATTTTAGTTCTCTTGGTGTATTTCAAGATTATTTTCTTTAAATCAACACTGCACTGCATTATATATTGTCAATATGTAAAATGAATTTCAAAATGACCAATAATTTGCTTGGAAACACAGAAAAAAAGCATTTAGTTGAAGAGAGTCTCAAGCAAGATGTTACCTCCAGTGAAAACAGAGAGAGACTAATGCCTGTTTGCTGTGTTAAGAGGCTGGATGCCGCGCATTAAACTAGTCACTTTACCTTCAATTATGTTCAATAATGTTAAAATGACTAAAAAATTGAATATTAAACTTTTAAAATTATTGAATAGTATAAACTTCTTGATATTTACTAAAATAGTAAGGAATTTAAGCCCTAGAACCGATTAATGTATTGGCGGACTGATACTAAAGCTGGTTGCCCGGTCAGTGCAAGCGAAAACATGTTGAGGTCGGTTCGTAAGAAATTCGTTAACCGAATTTTTGTTCGTTAACCAAATTGAAGATCCTTATGGAAGGCAGTTCGTTAACCGAAATTTCGTTAACCGAGGCGTTCGTTAAACGAGGGGTCACTGTATATATATATATGTATGTATATATATATGTATATATATATATATGTATATATATATATATGTATATATATATATATGTATATATATATATATATATATATATATATATATATATATATATATATATATATATATATATATATATATATATATATATATATATATATATATATATATATATATATATATATATATATATATATACAGTTGTACCCCACTTAACGCGGTCAATTGAACCCAGAGGGTCCCGCGTTAAGTGAAAACCGCGTTAAGTGAATAACAGAACATATGGGATTAATTCCAATAGAACCCAGCCCGACCCCCAAACTCCACTTTTTGACGACAAATAACTATGTTGTAGTAAAAATTCTATCTTAACTTTATGGTGGCATGAAAAACAAGTAATATAGAAGAGGTTAGGTTAGGAAAGATAAAGGTTAACATAGGAAAAATAAAGAATAGGTTAAAAAACGAAAATTTTTGAGGAACACTCACGGTAGTAGAAGAGATGGGTCGGCATACGGGGATGGAGGCTGGTTCCGAGGCAGAGGGCAGATTACTGCCCCTCAGGTGAATCACCATTACTAGGTGAATCACCATTACTAGGTGAATCACCATTACTAGGTGAATCAATATCACTGTCACTTACAGTTGTTATGGCTTCCCTGACAAATCCCTCAAAATCAACTTCACTATCACTATCACTGGCTTGGGCTGGCTGTGGTGGGTTGCGGGCGAAGAACTCGGTTATGCTTTGCTGACGGCTGGCTTTGATGTTGTCATGATACACCGTGATGTACGGCTCCATAGCCTGCACCAGTCGGGTATGGAAGACGTCATGGCGTTCATCGTCAGTGTCGCGGGAAACGATGGACTTAATTTTTTCTGTTAACTCTATGAGACACTTAATATCACTATGACTTAAACTAGGTTCTTCGGAGAATGACGCACCTTCTTCCTCCTCTTCACTGGCGGGTTCTTCTTCCAACATCTCGTCGGCAGTCACTTCAGGATCTCTGATCACCTCCATGATGTCTTCGTTGGTGGTCTCGGAGAAGCCTTCAGCTGTAATACTGAGCGCAGCTTCTCTGGCAAGGTCCACTGCTACTGCAACAGTCTGAACCTGACCAGTCACAGGTTCACTCCTCCTCTCACCTGGTATGCCATGCAACACATGTCTCCATGCGTGACGAATCGTAGCAATAGACAGCAGATTCCATGCCTCCACCAAGAAGTCTACAGCTTGTTTGACGTTAAACTTCTTCCAAAATTGTTTGACGAGAAGTTCTTGAGTCGCCGCCTCTTGTTCCTTGTCCTCGTCGCTTTTACTCTCGCTGTCGGTGTCACCCAGCTTACGCAACTCATCCTTGGTGTTGGTAGAGTCGTTCAGGAGCTTGAATTTCTTTGCCGAGTATGCAGCTTTAACATTGCAGATTAACTCCTGGTCCATGGGCTGGATTAATGACGTAGTGTTGGGAGGAAGGAAGACCACTTTTACGTTGGGGTGACGATCCATAAGTAGGGGCGAGTGTCCAGGTGCGTTGTCAAGGAGCAACAAAATATTGAAAGGAACATTCTGTTGCTCGCAGAATTTCTGCACGTCAGGAACAAAACAGTTGTCAAACCAGAAGAGGGACAGAGAAGAGGACATCCACGCCTTACGTGCGGTTAGCCAGTGGACATTAAGCTTGTTCATGTCCATATTCTTGTAGGCGTGCGGCTTGCGGGCTTTGTGAATCACCGATAACTTTGGTTTACAGGTACCGGAGGCATTGGTGGTAAACAGGACGGTGATGCGTTCCTTCTGCATCTTCCGGCCCCTTACCTTGCTCGCAGACTGGACAACGAAGGTCTTGGAAGGTAACTTTTTCCAGAAAAGACCAGATTCGTCCATGTTAAACACCTGGTCGTCACTGTACTGTCCTTCCTCCATAATCTCACGTAAAAACGGAGGAAAATCTCTAGCCGCCGCACGGTCAGCACTCGCTTCCTCACCAACAATGCTGATGTTGGTGACCTTGTTCCTCCTCTTAAACCTATGCAGCCAACCATGGGAAGCATTGAAGGGTTTGGGCTCTGCAATTCCCAGTTTACGTGTCACTGCTGCGTATAGCTCACGTGCGTACTCCTGCACTGAGCGCGTGTCCACCGCCATGTTGCGTCGCGCCTGACGCACCAAATAACTCACCAGCAAAGTTTCCACTTTTGCCAGCACCCTGTTCTGGCAATACCTGATAGATGAAGCACCTGCAGACTTTGTGATCTTCATGTGCTCCTTTATCTTGGCTGCATCCTTCTTTATTGTACGAATCGTAGATTCGTTGACGCCATGCTGGCGCGCGAGATCAACTTGGCGTCTTCCTTTCTCCAAATCTTGAACAATTTGGTACTTCAGCTCGTAGCTTAATGAACGTCGTGTCTTCTTTGGTTTAGTGCCGCTGGGTCCAGGTAAGGAAAGGTTTCTCTCTGGGGGTGGTGGTCCGGCGGAAGCCATTTTACGGAACAATGGATGCGCGTTAACCCGGCGTGGCCTTGAGGGATGAAACTGCCGCGGCTAGGTCAAGCGTCGTCTCTCCTCCCTCCCTCCCTCCCCGGGGTAGTCACGTCATAATACTTTAAGCCAATTACAGCTAGCAGCAGAGGGGGGTAGGGCTGCATGGCCAATCACAGTCCGAGACGTCATATGACGTCAGTGATAACGCAACAAAGACACACACTGCGCAACCTTACCGCGCCGCTTACCCAAGCGGAGGGAGGAGGAGGGAGAGGCAGGCAGGCAGGAGGGCGGGTGGGTGGCGCGTGGCGCGTGGTCAAAATCTAAAAATAGCATCCGAGCCGGACACTCACCGCGTTGCTGTGGAAAAACCCGCGTTAAGTGAAAGTTCAGCTTTGGCAAGGCACCGCGTATATGATAAAACGCGTTAAGTGAAAGCGCGTTAAGCGGGGTAATACTGTATATATATATATATATATATATATATATATATATATATATATATATATATATATATATATATATATATATATATATATATATATATATATATATATATATATATATATATATATATATATATATATATATATATATATATATATATATATATATATATATATATATATATATATATATATATATATATATATATATATATATATATATATATATATATATATATATATATATATATATATATATATATATATATATATAACAGAGTCTAGGACTGCTTTTAGTATCCTGGTGGTCCAGCGTTAGCGTTTCCAGTCATAATCATGGGCCGTGGGTTGAATCCTGGCGGGTTGAGGTGTTGATTGTATGTAGAAGTCCGAGTGTTTATTGGGCTAATGAAATATATATATATATATATATATATATATATATATATATATATATATATATATATATATATATATATATATATATATATATATATATATATATATATATATATATATATATATTTTTTTTTTAATCTGATTATACTGTACAGTGATCCCTCGGTTAACGAGCGCCTCGGTTAACGAGATTTCTGTTTACGAATTACCTTCCATAGGATTCTTAACTTCGGTTAACGAGCATTCCCTTGATTAACGAATTCCTTACGAGCGCCCCTCAACATGTTTTCGCTTGCACACTAGCTGTTATATTAGTCCGCCAATACAGTAATCGGTTCTAGGGCTTAAATTCCTTACTATTTTAGTAAATATCAAGAAGTTTGTACTATTCAATAATTTTAAAAGTCTTGTATTAAAATTTTTAGTAATTTTAACAATTATTTAACATAATTTAAGTACAGGGAAACTAGTTTTTAGTGCGCCAAACAGCCTGTCAACACACCATACAGGCGTCAGTCTCTGTGTCTTTTCAGTGGAGGTAACTTCTTGCTTGAGACTCTCTTCAACATACACGCTTTTTTTCTGAGTTTCCAGTCAAATTATTGGTCATTTTGAAATTTATGGCGCCATGGGGTGACTTCTCTTCCACCCCAATGCCTTCTCTTCTCCCTTCTCCTCCACCCCCATTCTAATTCCCATCATCATCATCATCATCCAGGAGCCTTCTACATACACACCTCAAAGTAAGTGTACTTTTCTACCCTTTTTGTTGACTTTAGGCAATTTTCGGTGAGCTGGAACCAATTACCCAAAAACACATTGAAACAATGGTTTCGGTTAACGAATTTTTCGGTTAACGAGTAACCTTGTAGAAAGAATTGTGCTCGTTAACCGAGGGACCACTGTACTAAGCTAAGAAACCTGTTTGTAGCTTATATGATGACTGCAGATGTGACTCCAACACCATCACCCACTCTGTAAAACCTCCATCATCTCATCTACTCAAATTGATGTATCTGCTTTTATTGTTAAGTACACTGCAGTGTAGACTTGCTTTATCTATTATTTTAAAACTTATAGTGTATTGATTTGTTTTATGGTTTATTTGTATTGAAAATGGGTCTGGAACATTTTCATTTTTGGTTATGGAGCACATCCTATTTTTTCCATTTCACTAAGTACAGTATAAGATTTATGCGAGGGTTTTCAGGAGTGTATCCCCCGCATGTATCAAGGACTTACTGTGAAAAAAGTAAAAGAAATAATTGTCCTAAGGGCAAACACATAACTGGAGGAGACCGCAGAGTATAGGGGATGGGGAGCGTTGCTTGGGAATCGGCTTCCCACTGGTCTTCGTTACTATGGTAAAGCAGGGAGTGTATTCAAATGGCGACTGTGTTAAACTTTCATTTGTTTTTTATTTACTGATCTGGCAATACAGTATTTTTTGTTGTAACTTATTTATTGATATTATTTTTATTTATTTCTCACATTTCCTGGTACTGTATTTATTATTTTAAGAAAACTATGGCAACAGGAGGAAAATATGCATAATAGTTTTTTCCTAAATACTCCCTCCTAAAATGGGGGTGCATCTTATATGCCATAAAATACAGTGCAGTACTGTATTTTGGTGTTTTTTATATCATTATTTATCATTTTTATACTTCAGTACATTCACCAGAAAATATGGACAATTGGCTTTTTCAGACAGAAGTCCGGATCTTCAAAGGTTCACTGTATATGGATTTATTTGCAATATATCAATAGTAATCAAACACTATTTATGAACCAATGAGTTGCAAGGGGGTTGGGGCTTTTGCCATCAGCTAAAAATTAAATGACTATAACCAAGGAAAGAAAGAAAACGAACTTCCTCTCATTATCAAAAATGTAAAACCCAATTTCCTTTACATGTATGGCTTATATAAGGTGTCTGGTTGCAGCCTGTGTTCCTCCCTCACCACAGAAATCAATTCATGCACAGCCATCATACTTTCCATCATCATCAGAACCCCTAACCCCCAAAAGTCCTAGGGTGACAGACAAGTGGCAACAGGGACAGGCAAAGATGACTGCCAGGAGTCTCTAGTCACAACTCTGCACATAGGCAGCATAGATAAGATAGTCACTTATGCAGTGGGATCTAGGCAGTAGTGCAATCCGGTCCTGTCTGTGTGACTGAGCAGCGCTTTCCAGGAACCACTCTGCTCACCCCCACATGGGGGGGGGGGAGGGGGGGGCAGCGCACAGTTATTTTAAATTCATTCCAAATTAAAATTAATTCATTTTTGAAAACAAAACCAAAAAACACCTATGAATTAAGTCAAAATCCAAATTAACGAGGGTACAGTGTACTGCATAATTCTTTTGTCTTTATTCAAGATATCTTCAAGTCATGAGACCCATTAATTCTCCACCCTGACAGGTCAGTAATATGAGACCACTAATCCCTCACCCACGTTCACTGCATCAGGTCAGGTCAGTAACATGAGAAAATTAGGAGAAAATGACTTTTTTCCCAGAGACATAATGTTTCTAGTTTCTATTTATCCTTCAATTACTCTATTTCTTTCTCTCTGTTTTTCTTTACATGATTTCTCTTACTCTTGTACAGATAGGTGGAGGAAAGAGTGGTGGAGGAAAGAGTGGTAGAGGTAGAGTGGTGGGAGGAGGAAGGGTTGTTGCAGTAACTTTTCCCTCACCTTCCCAGAAGGGTTGCTTGTCCTTTCTCCCTTGCAACAGAGTGTTTGTGCTTTGCACACACTTTTACCATATACCGTAGGCTTTTTTTTTTAAATGGTGTTTCTAAATTAAGTAGAACTGACTTTATTGACCCCAGCACCAACAAGAGATGGCACCATGTCTAATTGTACTGGAGCTTGGGAGCAGGGGACCTGGGAAAACCATTTCATTCTTTACCAAACTTTCAGGCTTTTATTAGAATATGCTGATATTATCCACTGTAGGGTAGCGTGATTGCGAGCTTATAGGCACATGAGTTACAGTAGTTATTTTCCGAGAACCAACTGTTAGAAAGAATGAGTGGTGATACTCTCAATTTTCTAATTCAATATTTATTAACAGGAAAAGGGAATAAGATGTCAATTTAACACACTCAGACAGGACTGGACCACTTAGGGTTTACTTTACAAGTAACAAAATAGATCTTCAATTATTTGTTACAACATTCAGCAATGATTATATTATTTCCTTGGCCATACAGGTGGTTATTTCACACACTTGACATTATCCCAAATTAACATATTATTTATAACATCATGTTATTTCGGAACAAACAACATGGCACTTTTACAAGAACTCATCTGGTAGTAAATGTGAATGATGTTCACAAACCACATAAAAAATTTTATTACTGGTAATATCAATATTTATGGGTTCACTATTCAACATGGGACAACTATATTTCTGCTAGTTATCCCCAACCATGTACAACAATAATACTTTGGCCCATATAACTGTGGGGAGTACACCAGGGTGTCACACCAACAAACGAAGAGCGCTGTTAGGTCGGTTCATCTCAAGGGTGTTAGTTCCCAGGGCGCGCTATTCCCTGACTTTAATCGGGCTGAATTAAAGACATCCTGTAAGACAGCCAGTTTGTTTTTATTTTTTCATTATTATATTTTTGTATGATCGTATGATCAGCCTATTATAGTGCATGTCTCATCATAATTAATATAACACTGTAAACACTATTAAATAATAGAACAAAATATGATATATAATTTGACTTCAGAATAAGATGACACGCTAAATCAGTGTTGGTGGTGTGGCAGTACAGAGCTGACGGAAGAAGGCATGACTCAGCAGCAGGTGACGCAGTTCTCAGCAAAGTTGAAGAACTTAAGGATGCTTTAATGAGTATTGAGCCCAGCTTGCAACACAGTAATGAATTCAGTGCACAGTTAGATGGTTTGATGGAACCCTACAGGCAACATTACCAGGAGTTTATTAAATGCAGCTGCCAAGCTCTCATAACCGCCTATTTTACGCCTCAACAATGTGAAGAATATCAAAGAGAATCCAGTGATGATGACCCTGCCACTAGTAATATCTCCGTTCGGTAGAATCCCTCTTAACTGGAACTCTCCTCGGAAAATCGTTCCCGAAATTTCTGGGGATGGGGGATATTTTTCTGGGTTCAAGAGATGATGTAATGTGCAATTTCTGGAACTTTCAAGAACATTTTCCTGTTACCTGGAAAATTCCAGGGATGAGGGATTTTTTTCTGGGTTTGAGAGAGTCGTTTCATTACCCAGAAATCTCTGCACCAATTGTTCCGGCTAACGGAGATATCACTGTATATGTTATGATATCAAAGAAAGAGAAACAATTGAGACCCAGCGATTGTGTGTAAATGAGGCAGAAAGTCAGTCAGATCAGCAACCTGAGACTTGGTCATAATTTTTGTGATGCCTACCATTAGACAATACTGTCCATTATGCTCCTAATATAATCCCAGGAGGTAATACCTCCCTGTTTGATAGCTGCCTACGACCTCTAGTTATAACTAAAAACAGTTCCAGTTAAAGCCCCAAAAAAGAAGCAGCAAGACCTAAAGCTTTACACACACATATCGCCACAGCGATTGATTGCAGGAGGTGGTTACCCATGTCAAGGAAGGCAAACTGTGATGGTCAAGATTAGGTTAGTTTAAGTTCAGGTCGTTACCTGTGTCAGTGAGGGCAAACAGTGACAATCAAGGTTATACAGTACACATATACAATACCTAACCCAAGTGAAGCCGTGTAATTTTGCTAGTACAGTACAGTACTTCTATATAATGTTCTAATTAGATTTTCTAGTCTTTCTGTTGAAGCTAATTCTAGTTTATATATTTTTACTAATTTACAGTATATTTACACATCACATCCCAAATGGGGAAAACTGAATAGTCATGTTTATAATCAGATTGCAAAACATGTGCTCATGGTGGGTATGTGTGTGTATGTACTTAAATACTTAAATACCTACTGTATATCTCACTCTTTCCACAAACACCAATAAAATGAGTAATTCCTCATGTCTTACAACTGTGGTGCTCACCTTGGGTCCTGTATCAGCTCCTGGTTCTTCTGGGGAGGTTACTGGCCCACCGAAACCTTTCCTGTCTTTCCACTGCTTTCGGTGCTTTGTACTTTGCTCTAGAAATTTAAGGAAGTCCTCAGTCACCTCCATATCCTCCTCATCATCCGCATCTTCTTGAATATGCATCCCTCGACTCATCTGGGAGTGGAGTATCTCTGTATCACTAATTACTCCCTGATTGTTATGATTGGACAATGCCCTCTTTCTCCTGTTCCTCAGTTTCCTCTTCCTTTTTCGCCTATTTTTGTTGGTTCGTGTAGCATCAGCCAGGCTTTTGGTGGAACAAGTAGAGGAGTGGTACTTCCTAAACAGTGACTGATGTGACATTTCATCTTCAGGAACATTTTGTTGTAGATATACCGGTAATGATCCAAGCTGAAATATTTAGAGATTTAATGTCCATGAAGAAAACAAACTATAATTTGGTATACAGTCAAGACCTCTTCTATAAGATGTAAACATAAATAATGCTTATCTTGTAATTGAATGAAGGTAACAAGTGAAATACGGTACAGTGGTCCCTCGGTTAACGAATTACCTTCCATAAGAATATTTAATTCGGTTAACGGACAAAAATTCAGTTAATGAAACTCTTACGTAAATGTTTCGACATGCTTTGGCTTGCTCACCAGCTGGAAGATTAGTCCGCCAATACAGAAATCGGTTCTAGGGCTTACATTCGTTAAAATTGGAGTAAATATCAAGAAGGTTGTACTATTCAATAATTTTCCAAGTTTTATATTAAAATTTTTAGTCATTTTAACACTTATTTAACATAAGTGCAGTACAGGGAACTAGTTTTTGGTGCACCCAACAGCCCCTTCACT
This sequence comes from Homarus americanus, assembly GCF_018991925.1. Classification (NCBI taxonomy): domain Eukaryota; kingdom Metazoa; phylum Arthropoda; class Malacostraca; order Decapoda; family Nephropidae; genus Homarus; species Homarus americanus. The sequence continues at coordinate 7,248,512 of NW_024715228.1, forward strand.
CACCCAACAAGGCCTCAATTTGTATCTCTGTTCAGTGGAGGAAACATCTTACTTGTGGGTCTCTTGAACACAGAGTATTTTTACGTTTTTACAGGACAATTATTGGTCATTCTGAAATTTATTAAACATATTGACAATATATAGTGTACTGCAGTGTTGATTTAAAGAAAATAATCTTAAATTACACCTAGTGAACTTAAAATTTTATGGGTGAAATGACAGCATCAAGCATGGGGTGATTTCTCTTCCACCCCCACTTCCTTCTCTTCTCCCTTCTCCTCCACCCCCACTTTTAATTCCCATCATCATCATCAACAACAACCAGGAGCCTTCTACATACACACCTCAAAGTAAGTGTACTTTACTGCATTTTTTTTTACTTTGAATGTAATTTTCGGTGAGCTGGAACCAATTACCCAAAATCCCATTGAAACAATGGTTTCGGTTAATGAAATTTTCGGTTAACGAAAGACCTTCTGGAACGAATTGTGTTTGTTAACCGAGGGACCACTGTATACCCTTTACAGTAATATCTCCGTTAGCTGGAATCCCTCATACCCAGAACTCTCCGATAGCTGGAATTCAAATTTTCATGGAAAATCGCCCCAAAGCCGGAATTTTCTGGAAATTCTGGCTTTGGGAACAATTTTCCGAGGGGCATATTTTCCGTAAAATTCTGAGAAAATTTTCCTGATACCCAGAAAATTCGGGGGATAGGGGAGTTTTTTCCGGGTTTGAGAGATGAAAATCAGGTGCATTTTCTGGAAATTTCAAGAAATTTTCCGTTCCCCGGAAAGTTCCGGGGATGAGGGATATTTTTCCGGGTTTGAGAGATGATGTAATGGGCAATTTCTGGAACTTTTGAGAAAAATTTCCGTTACCCGGAAAATTCCGGGGATGAGGGATTTTTTTCCAGCTTTGACAGTCGTCTCGTTACCTGGAAATCTATCATTCCCGAAAGTGCTTTGCACCAATTGTTCCGGCTAACGGGGATATCACTGTACAGTGAAGAATTGGCGAATGAAAGAAATTTACACGCTGCAATTGTACAGAAAAATGCAGTAAACTTTAAGTAAGATTTTAATTAGAAAAAGAGGTGGTGATGTCTTAGTAAAACCAATAAAACCAACTTGAGGAATGGCACATAATACCGTATATCTCGGCCTACAAGACGGAATTTGAACAAAAAAAAAATCAGCCCAAAGTTAGGGGGTCGTCTTAAGCACCAGAGATAAAATTCTTACCTCTTAAATTTTGCGGTTTAGCGTGTCAAGAGTGGTGATGGAAACATGGTAAACCACTCACAAGGTCCTACCACTAATTATTTTATACTGAAACTTACATTTGGGAAGCTGGATTAAAATGAAGATTACCGGTATATTAAAATAATAAAAATGTATTATAAACCAGTCTAACATACCATAAAAGAACAATATACCCCGGTAATAAACACAGCTGCTATCATCACCCCCCCCCCCATTTGCCAGTGACCGCCTGTGGCTATTTTTAGCCGTCCTTGTGTTCGGAGGTGGTCAGTAATGCATATCTGTATATTTACTGATCATAATACTTATCTCCTATAAATAATTAATTTAAAATTAATTTTTTTACAAAGAATATTCAGTAAATGACTGCGTTAATTCTTGAAACTACCGACAGTGGTAAATTTAGGATGAGAATGATGAAGAGAAGTCACGTCATGGATTCGGAGTTTGGTCCTTAATGATCATAAATGTCTGGTCAACTTCACCTACCAGGTATAATGGTAGCCTTCCTTTTTCGCGAAACAAGTATATAATTAAAGAAAATACTTGCAGTGTGTTTAATGTATTACAATATATTATAGCTAAATAAATAAACAAATAAATCGGCAAATCTATTTCAAGTAAATGGAAATATTTTACTCACACCAACATTAGTTCCAGTTAAATAACTGACGCTTAAGTGAGTCACTAGTGTATACCAGCGGGTAAAATTTGATGCCAATACTTGAAGTGAATTAGCATTATTTTAAATAACCAACCATAAATAAATGGAAAAAAGATCAAAGGTGAAACATTATATTGTATGTATGTTGTGTTGTCAAAGGAAGAGAAACAATTGAAACTCAGCAATTGTGTGTAAATGAGGCAGAAAGATAGATCAGCAACATAAGACTTGGTCACAATTTTCGTGATGCCATATGGAAGTAGGGTCTACCATTAGACAATACTGTACTGTACATTGTGCTTCCAATATCTTCCCAGGCGGTAGTATCTCCCTGTTTGGTAGCTGCCTAAAACTTTTAGTAATATTACTTTGATACAACATGATAAATTAGACAAACAATGAAAATAAACAAACAAAATTTATTTACCAAGACCTTCTCTCTCAGAACAGAGGGGAGATAAGACGGCTATTTATAGCCTGTCTTTGTGTAGGAAGTCGACCACACTAGAAATAATTCATTTAAAATTTATATTTTTTACATAGAATATTCAGTACATGACTGCAATTATAAAATATTGTGAATATATATATATATATATATATATATATATATATATATATATATATATATATATATATATATATATATATATATATATATATATATATATATATATATATATATATATATATATATATATATATAGAGTGAAAAAGATTACTGTACATACTTACTACATACATTTATTACACAAATATATATATATATATATATATTTGTGTAATAAATGTATGTAGTAAGTATGTACAGTAATCTTTTTCACTCAAATCCTAATGAAACACTATTGAATTAGAATACTGTAGCTCGCTGAAGCAAGCTTATAAATTAAAGAAAATACTTCCAGTGTGTTTAATATATTACAGTATGATATAAATAAACAAATAAATCGGTAAATCCATTTTAAGTAAATGAAACAATTGTATTCGACACCGACATTAGTTCAAGTTAAATAACAAACTTTTAAGTGAGTCACTAGTGTTTACACTACACCAACCGGTAAAATTTGATGCCATTACTTGAAGTGAATTGGCTTTATTTTAAAAAACCAAGGATGTGTAAACAGCACTGGTCAATGGGATGGTTGGTAAAGGACTACTGGGTCAGTAAGCTCCCAATGGTAAGTGTCACATTTGGGGTACTGGTCTTATACAGCGAATAGAGCTCAAAAACTACTTTTTAAATGGAAATTTGGGGGGGCCGTCTTATGCACCCCGGCTGCTTGGTACGAGATATATACTTGCATAGAAAGACGGTAACTTTATACAGTATGATAATAGCAAGGGGGAAAAGAATGAGTTCCTCAGTCAAATAGAATTACAGTACTGTAGCAATTTAAATTAAACTGTACATCATACTTCACAAAAACTAAGATTTGCACCACGGTAATTAAACTACAATTGAAAAACTATTTCTTAATTGAGTGTTGGTTTGAATACTGTACTACTAACAACCCACCATGCTAGAGAGTGCAGCCTTGGTGTGAGCTGCAACATATCTTGCTCTCACAATTGCATCTCTGTGAGCTGTCATCATCATAGTATTGTAGTGCTGCCAGAACTGTGCATACCGTTTATCACTGTACCAAAAGTTCTGTGTACCTTTGGTACACTCTTCCTTTTTATCATTCATCTGCAAGGATATGTGGGGATCACTGTGAACACATTAACAAAGATGCTGTAGATTCAGCTAACAAGCTCTATAGACAATTGAAAGAGGTAAATGTTCTAAAAATTAAAGCATTATAAACACAGGATGCAACAGAAGGTGACTCATTTTTGTATTACACTGACAGTATTGATAGCTACTGTACCATTATATTTTTACATCAGATACTACTGTACACCCTGGTCCAAAACATGAGCACAGGGATACTGCAGCATCATTCAGGGGGTCCCCAACTTACTTAACGGGTTAAACCTAAATTTAAATTATTTTATTTACTTGACTTATTTTTTTTTTACTGTACTTTCATTTACTGTATTTTGTCATTGTATTTCTTTCTAAATTAAGTGATTTTAGATGTACATAAGGACTTAGGATATGATATAGTGGGATTTTAAACATTGTTCTGTAAATAAAGTATTTGCATAGCATGTTTTCCGACTTACGATAATCCGATTTAGGAACGTCCTCAGGAACAGAACCGGTTCGTAACCTGGAGACCCTCTGTATTGAAGAGCTTGACATTTTTAACAGTATACTGCACAGTATCTCTACTTAAATCTCAACTGGAAAAGAAGGAGGATATTTTGGGGGGATAGGAAAGAATGAATTATATACAGGTAGTTTAAAAAGTAATAAAAAAATCTGCTAAACAATGATTAATGAAGAAATTAAGAATAAATGACAGTTAATAAAGGAGAAAATGAAACTACAGATGACTCTATTACAGTAGTGGTCATACTGATTATGAGAGGCATGGAAATATTTCTATTTAGTCAATTTTTAATTTTCTGCTGACTTGCTGAGGTTTATATCATATGTTTAACATCACTTTGTGCTGTATGCATATAAATTATGGCTACATGTGTCAAAGCTAAATGTTTTTAGCATATTACTGTGCCAAGTAACACCCAGTGGTATAGAATATTCTCGCTAAAATCTTACATTGTTTTGCTTTGCCAGGACACACACACAGCATACATAGGTACAGTAGTGGTGCAGGGGAAAAATTCTGGCAAGAGTACTTTGTGAATGCACCTTTAATAATGACAGACAAAATTTTTCAAATAAAGCTAATCTAACCAAATTAAAATGTACAGTACTGGTATACAGTATTTGAGTCACGGTACCTCATTTTTTGGCCTAAAAATGACAAAATTCATGTCCGACCTTATGAAAATTTCATTTTTATGGTTGGCTAAAATGACAAAAATTCATGTCCGGACCTTAAAAATTCTCGGGTTCGCCAAAGAGAACGACAGGTCTGGACCCAATTCATTTTATGACAAATCATGTCCATCTGAAGAAATTCTTTCCGTTCGCCGGAACGACAGGTCGGACTCTGATATTTTATTTTTGTGTTTGCCAAAATGACAAAAATGTCCGGACCTTACGAAAATTCTTGGCTGTTCGCCAAAAGTGCCGAACGACGGTCCGACCTACGAAAATTTCATTTTTGGGGTTTGCCAAAATGACAAAAATTCATGTCCGACCTTACGAAAATTTCGCCAGTTCGCCAAAAGTGCGGAGCGACAGGTCCGGACCTTTTAAAATTTCATGCGCAAAATGACAAAAATTCATCTCCGGACCTTAATAAAATTCTTTCGCTTAAAAAGCTGGAACGACAGGTCCGGACCTTACGAAAATTTCATTTTTTGCAGGTTGCTACAAATGACAAAAATTCATGTCCGGACCCTACGAAAAATGCCTTTTTGGCCGGTTCGCCAAAAGTGCCGGAACGACAGGTCCGGACCTTACGAAAATTTCATGTTTTGCGGGTTTGCCAAATATGACAAAAATTCATGTCCGGACCTTACGAAAAATTCTTTTTTGGCCGGTTCGCCAAAAGTGCCGGAACGACAGGTCCGGACCTTACGAAAATTTCATTTTTTGCGTGTGAAAAATTCTTTTTTGGCCGGTTCGCCAAAAGTGCCGAAACGACAGGTCCGGACCTTACAAAAATTTCATTTTTTGCGTGTCTGCCAAAAATGACAAAAATTCATGTCCGGACCTTACGAAAAATTCTTTTGTGGCCTGTTCGCCAAAAGTGCCGGAACGACAGGTCCGGACCTTACGAAAATTTCATTTTTTGCGTGTGAAAAATTCTTTTTTGGCCGGTTCGCCAAAAGTGCCGGAACGACAGGTCCGGACCTTACGAAAATTTCATTTTTTGCGGGTTTGCCAAAAATGATAAAAATTCATGTCCGGACCTTACGAAAAATGCTTTTTTGGCCGGTTCGCCAAAAGTGCCGGAACGACAGTATTAGGTTAGGTTAGACTCAGAAGTTTGGTTAAAAGGAATGGAAAATATGACCCCAGGTTATTTTTTTGATGTCATGGATGACCAACACAAGGGGTTCTAAATTCAAGCTCACCAAGTAGTATTTTCTCGGTTTAACGAACTACAGTAATTCAAGCCACCCATGTTCATTAAATTGAAATTTCCACTAAATTGAGCTTTCCATTATGCTCACTTGATTTACAGAACTATTCCACTAAATTGAGTGCGATTCCCTTAAATTACACGTTGTGCGTCGGGTTTGTTTACATCCGCTTAGTCTGCGTCCTGCCGCCACCGTGCGTGTTGTTCGCTGCTACCTCTCGGTCAACTAAGTACACTGGAGCACCTTAGCTTTTGTCTTTATTCAAGACATCTTCAGAAGCAAATGAATTTACAGGGATGGAATGTCAGGTCACCCTTTCTTGGGTGGGGGATTAGCGGGTCTCAAGACCTGAAGATGTCTTGAATAAACACGAAAGCTAAAGTATTTTAAGGAGATTGTGGTAAACATAAGTATAAATGAGCAAAGTTGTATCCCTTCAACATTACATTACATAACATTTTAAAATATGGAGTGAGAAAGCAGAAAGGTGTGGGTGATTAGAGAGATGGAATGGAAATGAGTGATAACATGCAACGTGTTGCCAAGCGCTCCTCAACAGCTGATATTTATCTCGCCACCCGACGGTCACACAACAAGACCCTCACTGGATGCGTGTTGTCTTAATTCCTGTGTGTGTGTGTCAGGAACACACCTCAACATCACTTACAAACACCCCCACCACACACCCTCCAACACCACCAACATACACCCTCCACCCCCACCACCACCACCACACCCTCATACATTTATTACTGTACTATAAATTCTTGTATGATAAACCTCTTATGGTGTATATTTTATCACTGATAATATAAAATATGAAATACTACTATAGAAAAACTATAATATATAATTAGTAATTTGCATAAAAATTAAATGACAAGCCAAATAATAAGGTAAAAATAAGTATTTTATTGTATATGAAGGGCAATGGTATTAATAAGCTCAAATTATTTCAGTAACATATCTTTACTAATTAATTAATAAATGAACAATATTTTGTCGAGTTACAGTAGGAATGACAGAGACAGATGTGCGGGGTGGGAGACAAACCCTTTTGCCATAATATCCTGACCACTGGGGTTAGTTATACAGACTTTTCCCTGTGAAAAAGCCATAATTTTGAGCAACATATTACTGTATTTGCTTTGTACTCAAATGAACTATGCTAAAGGACTAAAAATTTTATCTCTTGTGCAAACTATAAGATGTTTATACTCATATTAATTGATATCTTGCAAGGATTCCAGCAATGCAAGTTATATTCTGCTAAGTCAAGTTTGTGATATTTTATAAGATAAAAACTTTATACCTAAAACCACCTTTACCCTCTAAAATATTTTATTACCTGCTGGCTGGGAGGAGGGGGGAGGGGGAGATGGGGTGTTGACAGCCAGGAGGGGAGATTACCGGGTAGTTGTCAGTGGAGGGGGCAGAGGTCAGGGACTCAGAATTATAAAAGACAGGTAGTTTATGTTTTTTGCTTATAAAATGCCACTGATTTGACTTAGCAGAATTAACTTGCATTGCTGGAATTCTTGCAAGATAGTAATGAATTTGGGTATACATCCCATAGTTTGCACTCGACATAAAAATTTAATACGTAATTAACTTAGTACATTTGAGTACAGGTTGTGATAACTTTTGAAGTTGCTCAGCAGTTGTGGTGGCAGTTTCAAGCTTTGTGCCATCACATATCAAATAATTTTAAAATAGAAATTATAAAGTAAAATGTTTTAAGACAATGTTTAGTAGTGCTATTAATATGTCTGCTGTGTAAGAGTCTTAGCATGTCACCTCACCACCTGACTAGCCACCTCACCACCTGACTCGTCGCCTCAGCTCAGTTACATTGAATTATTACTGTATTATTTTACTTTTTTAGTATTGCATGTACATTTAAAGAAATATTTGTGTGTGCACAGCAATTATAAAGACTCAGAGCAGAAAAATCCAGCATTACCCAAGCAGTTGGTCTTCCCACCCATGAACCAACCATGTAAGGATGCGGCTAAACATAGTGCAATCTTTCTAAACTCCAGGAACCTTTGTCCCCGGGCCCGGAACAGTACTTTGTACACTATGCTGGTCAGGCTCACTGGTCTATAATTATTCGTGGAGTGACAATCGCCCTTTTTGAATATAGGACTCACATAAGCCATTTTTCAGTCATCAGGGACCTTTTGTTCCAACAAGCATTTGCAGAACAGGATATTAATAGGCTCTGCAAGCTCATTACACAGCTCTCTTTAACACTCTGGGATGTACCATATCGGGGACGGGACTCTTGTGAATCTTTAGCTTAACAGTTTATTTCTTACAACCTCATCAGAGAACACAATGTGAGTCAGCACTGTGTCAAACCGTCTTTCCTCAAACGCAGGAAGATTGTTCGCATCCTCTCGTGAACACCGATGAAAAGAATTTGTTCAACTTCTCCGCCTTATCCTGGTCAGAATCTGCATAACTACCATCTTCAAGCCTCAGGTCCGATATGCCTACTCGCATTTTTAATTTTGACCTTGCGTAGTGGTAAAAAAAAAAAAACTTTGGGTTTGACTCTTTTTCAGCTCTTCTACATTCTGATTTTGCTTGGTTCTTGGATCTGGCATACAATATATCCTTCTGTCCTGCTCATCATTTATCCTAACAATTCTAAAGGTACACTGTAGATTTTTTAGCTAGATTTGCTCTAGCTAGAGTTCTCTAATTAGTGTAAACAGAAGTGACAGCGTTCTAGCTAGACTTAGTCTCTGATCTCGGTAGGGTTGTTGTAATCTAGCTAGTGTTGTAGTGGACACGAGGTGGAGAGTACGTGCCGAGACTGCTCTAGGTCTATTTGTTGATTTAAATAGATTTCTTTGTTCTATCTAGAGAACTGCTTTACCATGCGAGTAAAATGTCGTCCAATGAAAGATGGAAGTGGGATAGTGATAAGACAATGTTATTAATACAACAGTATGGAAGGTTCCCAGAACTGTGGAATGTGTCGTTGATGGAGTACCGCAATAAAGAAAAGAAGGCAAATGCTATTAAAGAAATAGCAGAGATATTAAATATTCCCGAATCAAAAATCACATGAAAGTGGCACAATTTGTGTTGCCAAATGAACAGGGAAATGAGAAAATTAAAAAAGAATGAAACTGGCATCGGGGCTGATGATGTGATTTTGAAAAGTACATGGGAATTCTTCGACGCTCTCCACTTCATGATTGGATGTAATAAACCGCAAGGAAGCACCAGTGCAAATATGGTAAGTAAAACAAACTATATTTTGTAATCAATGATCATATGTTTTAATCATACATATCAAAAGTACGACCAAAAACACTTACTTATATTTCACATACAGCCTATTTATTCAAAAATATTTATATTGCCATGGAACCTCACCCTTTTCTGTCATGAAATACTGTTTAAACTGATCACGAATATCTTTAGCCATCCTAGTAGAATTTTTAGTAGTAAGTGAATGTTGCAAGGAATGCAAAGTGCTGGCAGGCAAACCATCTTGTCTCCAACTTCCTGCAGTACAAATTCCATCATCTTCCGTATCGAACGTTACAGGAGGAGCATAAACACTGGCTGAATTATTTCGAGAGAGTAAAAAATTGTGTAGAGCACATATGCATAATACAATTTGCTTCACTCTTTCTGGGGCCACCTCCATCGGCCGTCTTATGATGTGGAATCGGGCAGATACCAATCCAAATGCGTTTTCCACTACTCAACGTGCTCTGGATAATCTGTAGTTATAAATGCGATTTGGAGCAGGTTGATTTGTGAAAGGAAATGGTTTCATGAGGTATGATTTCAATGCAAATGCATCGTCAGCAACAACAACGAATGGTACAGGGTCATCGTTATCAGTACAATCTAGCCGTCGTCCAATTGGTATATTCAAAAGATTGTCCTCTAAAGCTGTTGATAATGAGCAATTTGTAAATACTCCTCCGTCAGATATTAGCCCATTGCAACCGACATCAATGTATATGAATTTATAATTTGCATCAACCAATGCCAATAGCACAATGTTGTTGGTACCCTTGTAATTGAGGTATAAGCTTCCGCTGTTTTGTGGCTGTTTCATGACAACATGTTTGCCATCGAGTGCTCCTATGCAATTAGGAAACTGCCATTTCAATTCAAAATCTTGGGCCACTTTGTTCCATTCTTCATTCAAACTCGGAATCTGCAAAAACAAAAACATTACGTGTTCACAAATATTATCCTGGATGTGAATCAGAAAAAAATATTGTTACAGTATACTCCCTCGTATCTGGTACTCAAAGATAATTATTAAGAGATTCAAAGAATCAATTTCTACTTTGAATCTTTTAATAATTTTCTCTTTTATTGGGGTATTAATATTGTACTATATGTAACGTTGTACATCAACTGAGGCAGTAAAATCTTTATAGATTCTCTGTTTTCATAGGTGTTTATACTCATTTGAAAAAGGATTTTACAAGGATTTTGGTTTGGTAACTTTCATTCAGAAAAAAGTACTGCAATAAGCGAGGGAGTGTGATGTATGTACACCTCTCATCTCACCGGAATTTTCAGATATCCGACATGGCCTAAGTCCCATAGGTGCCGGATACGAGGGAGTCACCTATACTTGCTTTTAGTTTAGGAATTATGGTTTTTAAAAGCATCAGATTTCAAATTAATCTTAAGGAACTTAATTAATTAACCATTAATTGTCATATAGTTTTGTACAATATTTTATCTTTCTGTTTTTCAGGATCCGTCTTTCTCACAAAACGTAGTTAACGAAGAGTTCACACAACCTTCAGAGCAATGTCAGGATTTTGTCACACCATCTACTTCTGGTATAGAACACGACAAAAAGAAATGTAGCGGTAAAAAGAAAAAAGTTAAACATTTGGAAGAACAGGCTGCATTGAAAAAAGCAATCGATGTATTGAATAAACCACAAGATGACTACTCAGTGTTTGGAGACTATGTTGCTTCGGAATTACGCCAATTACATTACGATGAAAATAGGAAAATACTGAAACACATCATTATGAAAGCTATAATTGAAATAGCTATTCCCCCATGTTCATCTCCTGAATCTCATAGTAATTATGACGCTAATGTAGGCCATGGAACAACTACCCAAAGTTATGACAGTAATATCGGGTTGCAATGCCATTTTACCAATTTATAATTATTTCTTACCTTAAGATAATCTTCTTTCAGAACTTCGTATAGTGCCTCACAAACCTCGGGGATTATTTTCGAAATAGTTGTTACTGGTATGCGGAACGTGTACATCAGTGAGTGGTAACTGTCCCCTGAAAGAAATATTACAGGTCTGATAAATTCATGTTTGGCATTATTTACTAAAATATTTTATTTCCTTTCACGTACATGTATGCTTTGTAATAAATTTACAAATATATTCAAGGGTTTTATTCATTCATAGTACTTACCAGATGCTAGAAATCGAAGTGTAAGCATTAGCCTTTCTGAAGGGGTGATTGCTTTTCTGAGATGAGTATCTTGTCTTTTAATTTTAGGGGTTACTTTTTCCAGCAAATAATCATAATCTTCAGGACACATACGTAGAAAGTGCTTATAGGATACTGCATCCTCATCAAGCAATTCTCTTAACAGTTTTGCATGTGCTCCCTCTTCATTTCTTCTGGCTATCCATTCTCTGACCCACACACCTTTCTTTCTCTTCTTTTTCTTCAAATCCTTCATAATAACTAATGTCGCAGCTGCAGCAACTAGGCGCCTTGATTGTGACATCTCACCACACACAAGTCTCAAGTCTGACTGAGACTTCCTCGTCAAACACATTCCAACTCTTTCATCACCTTCGTTCACATAGACGCGGAGGGGGCGTTGCCCTCTTCTGTCAAGATGACCTACGCCCGTCACGCCTGGATGTTCAAGTCCCAGCAGATGTGGAAGCATTATGGGTACGTGTCGTGCTACGGGCCCACCCACGCAACACTGCTTCCATCATAATCTGTGTGGCATACCATCCACCTCGCTCACCCACCAGAGACACTCTTATCAATCATCTCATCACCACCTCAGACCACCTCAGAGTTAGGTACCCATGTGCCAAGTTAGTATTATGTGGGGATTTTAATGAAATTGACACCACTGATATCCAGGACCAGCTATCACTATCACAAGTTGTGACCTTCCCCACACACGGTCAAAATACCCTTGACCTTATCTTAACTGACTTAGCGGACCAGTACCAACCACCTCAACCAATGCCTCCTATCGGGTGTAGCACACACTTATCAGTGCTCTGGTCCCCAGCTGCCACTCCCACTCAAGTACAGAGACCCTACATCAAGACCTACAGGCCGATTACTGACTCTGCAGTGCGCCTCTTCGGGCAGTGGATAGTTCACCATCCCTGGACTGAAGTACTTAGCGTGGATGACGTGGAAACCAAATGGATAAATTATACCAACACCACCACTTCTTCCCCGAGAAGTCCGTCAGATCTCACCCAGCTGACTTGCCCTGGATCACACCTCGGATCAAAAGACTTATGCAACAGAGAGACAGAGCCTTTCATCTCAATGACCACATCCGCTACAGGTCCCTTCGCAACCGAGTCATCCGCGAAATACGCACTGCAAAGAAGTCCCACTACCCAACCAAATTACAACACCTGAAGCAGACCAACATCAGTCAATGGTATGGTAAGCTTAAAGAACTCTGTGGACTAAACAATAAGGCACACCCCCTCCCCTTCCTTAGCCATCTCACTAATGTTGACGCAGCTGAGCAAACAAACAACCATTTCGCTACTATATGCCAGACGCTCCCCCAGCTTGACACAACCACTCTCCCTGCTTACCTACCAGCCCCCCTTCCCACTGACTTAGTAGAAGAATTTGAAGTAGCAAAACGCCTGGACAAACTAAAATTAAAACGCTCTACCACCCCCATTGACTTACCAATGAAACTCTTCAAGGAGTTCTCCCCGGAGCTTGCTAAACCCCTATGCTCCATCATCAATGTTTCTCTCAGTCAAGCCAGATGCCCAGCTGACTGGAAGACCTCTTATGTATCACCAGTGCCCAAGTCAACCAGCTCACAATCCTTAAATCAGCTACGACCTATTGCAATCACCCCAATACCCAGCCTAATCTGTGAAAGCTTTGTATTCGACTGGGCTTATGCTGATATTGCAGGAGTCATAGACCCTCAGCAATTTGGCAACATGAAAACTTCCTCCACCACTCACTGTCTTGTCCGCTTTCTCGATTACATATACCGCCATCTCGAGAAACGAAAAACGTCTGTAGCTGTCGCCTTCATTGATTTCACTAAAGCGTTCGACCTAGTCGACCACAATATAATCATCAACAAAGCTATTGACCTCGGGCTTCGGAGAAGTCTTATACCATGGCTTACAGACTTCCTCAGTGACCGACGCCAAGCTGTACGCTCGAGGGCTGTCTCCACCTTTCAGTCACTCACCTGTGGCGTCCCCCAAGGCACCAAGATGGGACCACTCTGCTTCCTTATGCTCATCAATGATGCCCTAAGAGAAACCCCTGCTCGCTGGAAATATGTCGACGACTCCACCATTGGGATCAGCGTCAACAATTCTGCTCCCAACTATACCGCCCTTCAGGATTTATTGAACAGTCTCCAAAACTGGGCCACCAACAACCATGTCACCATCAACCATACCAAGACCATGGTTATGCACATCAACCTCTCCTCCGACATTGTCCCACCTCCTTCCATTACTCTAGGTCCGAACACACTCCAGGTTGTAGATTCCACGAAGCTCCTCGGCGTCACCATAGACAACAAACTAAATTGGAAACCACACGTCAGTGAAGTTGTCAAATCCTCCAGTTTCCGTCTCCACCTCCTCCGCCGACTCAAGTCCCTCGGAGTTCCTGCACCGAGCTCCTCAGTGTTTACACAACATTCATACTTCCCAAGCTCACCTATGCCTCCCCACCTGGTCTTCCTCCCTAAATGCCACACAACGTAAACACCTAGAAAAAGTGCAAAAGAGGGCATGCAAGATTATTCTCTCCCCTTCCTACTCCACATATCAAGAAGCGCTCAACACACTGACCCTTTCGACTCTCACTGACCATCACCACGACCTCATCTGCAAATTTGGTAAGAAGCTTCTACACCATCCCCGACACCGGCTCCTACTACCACCTGAGATCCCTAGTCCGAGAATTGCTGTTCGACACCACAACCGCATCCAGCCCATACGTGCACGAACTGATCGCTATAAGAACAGCCCAGTCCCAACCATTGTAAAAATTATCAATAACTTGTAATAAATCAGTGTATTCACTCCCAGTAAACACTACTCCTTGCACTGTCACTATGTTGAAATGAACTGTAGTTTGAGCTTTTCCCCATCTAGTTATTATATGTCTTATTTGTGTCACTCATGTTACTTGTATATTATTTGTAATTCGTAACCCATTCCCCAAATATGTAACTGTATATTTTCAGCCTTCTGGCTGCCAAGCTCTTTCAATAAACCGTTAATTATTATTATTATTATTATTATTTACAAACGGTAGAGCAATTTCGCCAGACTTAATCTAGCACCACTCTATCGAAGCTCTAGAAAGAGCAAATTTGGGTGTAGTGTACACACACTTTAGATTAGTCTCGCTAGAGAAAGCCAAGTCTAGCTAGATTTTAATCTACAGTGTACACGTACCTTAAGACAATTTATATTTTTCGAGTATTTTAACAGAAATTTACCAACAATATTACTTGTTTAAAGTGGGCAGGGCTTTGAAGTAGAGGGAAAATATGGTATAAAATACTAAAAGAAATAGTACGTAAACAGATTTTTGAAAACATGACCTAACATTTCCTAACCTTTAAAAATCCTAAAATTATAAAAAGTTTACCTTATTAGTGTTTTTGTTTTTTAGTATGTGCTGGTGTAGTTTTCGAAGCTCAGATGAGAAGGGATCCATAAACTCAAAAGTGTTTCTTAACATTTTAACAAGTCAGGAAATGTTAGGTAAGGTTTTCAAAAGTTTGTTTGGTGATCTTTTTAAGTATTTTACCCCACAATTTCCCTCTACTTCAAAGCCCTGCCCACTTTGAACAACTAATATTGTGGGTAATTTTATCGGTTAAAATACTAGAAAAATATTAATTTCCAATGGAAACGTTATTAAATGAATGAGGTTTATTTTTTTTATCTTTCTCCCTTTATAAGACTCATACCACGACTCAATATACAAATAGGTGTTGGCAACTTCTAAATACTAACTGGGTAAAAATATTATCTACAAATTATTATAAATAAATGGTGAGAATTACACTAGTAATAGGTGCTTAAATTCTTTATGTGCTATCCTCGAGGAATGGGTATTATTTCACTTGTTGCCATGAAACGAATCTAGGGAATTTTTTAGTTGTAATAAGTACCGTACTTTTGACAATTGACGAGTTGACGGTGAAATTTTTTTCGTAAGATGGCAGGTTAATGGGTTAAGAAAATGCTTAAATTCACTATGGTAATGATATTTTAAAATAAATTAGGCCAAAAAGTGTAAAAATTAAGAGTTAAAGTTGCTAAAAAGTTACATAGCTGTGAAAAGCTCTGTGATTGGTTGTGACATCACTGGTTCCTCGAGCTGCAGAGAGGGAGCGTAGAGGCAGCCAGCAGTGGTGGAATCCATGACAAAACCCCAACCCATTATATGAAAAGTGGACAAAACCCCAGTCACGATGCCGCAGAGCACAGAAGACCTTTGAAGAGTGTCTTGTGAACCTGTGTTCTGACCGTCAGTCAGAATCTAAGAGTGTGGAGGAGTTCCTGCAGGGTGTTGGTTTATGTATTCAATTCAAATAAACTGAAATATTTTCATGAATCCAGGAAAAACTCAAGAAAAAAGTCAACAGAAATAAAGGCACGCAAACATAAAAGTGTTTTATTTTATTTATGAGACTGGGGTTTTGTCCACTTTTCATATAATGGGTTTTGTCCGTTGGGGTTTTGTCCGTTGGGGTTTTGTCCGTATATCGCTGTGGTGTATATCCATTATTATGTGTTGTTTACCAGCAAAATTACAGGACATTTGGCCATATACAATGTTGATATACACAGGCATACCTTATTTTTAGGTTAAAATAAATTACTGCTCAAGTATCATCGTGTGTATTTACTTGCTGGGTGCCAGAATGATGCAAAAGACCGATAACTCCAACATGGAAGTTTTCATCACTGTTCTCCATTTCATGTTTGGAAATAATAAGTTTTCGTCACTGGTGTCTATATTTAATGTTGTGGAAGGACTTGGGATGACCATGGCCAGGGGATGGGCTTGAGATGATCAGATGACAGATTTAATTTAATGTGCTTCATAGCTGGTTGGCAAAATTCTTGATAATACTCTACAATCAAAAAGACATCTACATCTGCCTTGATGAACCCTGGAAGTAGTTGTCCAACCTTCTCGGCTGATCAGCTCTAAATAAATATTATTATATAATTAATTGTGCTTTACTGTGCAATATACAGTAATGCTATATTGAATATATAAATATTACTAAGCACATTAACAAATTAAATGGATATTAACTGCCCCTACTACAAATTTCATAGTACGTATAAACATTCCAAACAATATTGGTATTATTTTGGTTTTGGTCATCTGGGGAACCTGAAGATTCCAACTATGGGATTAAGTACATTAAAAAATAAGACAAATTATCTCTATGGGATTTCTGTTGCAAAACATTTTTCGATTGCATATGTTAGGTTAGGTATGATAAGTTATATTATAAGTTACAAGGTTAGCTTAACATACATCAGTAAGGGGTAGTAACTCAAAACTATTGATTTCCGATAGAATTGAAGGTCTAAATCGTCCATAACACATCACAAACCATCAGAGAAAAAAAACATAGTCTGCATGTCTAAGCACAGGGATGACCAAAACTTAAAATTTACCCAATATAGCCTGTCTCTAATCTAAGCATCCAAATAATTATGGTAGTTCAAGTTTAATTTTACTCATTAATTAATATAAATGATGATATATCTCAGTGGTTCATTAGTGAATCATCAAAACAATAACAACACTATGTTGTCATGTTTACCTAGCATCAGGAATTCTCAAAAACAAAGTTCACACAATGTCATTACAGTACTTCTAAATTGACTTGTATCTCCATCCGTACGTCGTCTGCAGGGTAAGTGGTGACGTCATTGCAAAACTGCTTTTCCAATGGTTTTCAATGTGTTCTGAACACTTTTAACCTTGACTTTCATAGCAAATCTCTATGTTAGATTCTGAGATGGGAGGGGGGCTTATCTTAAAAACTATTGATTTCAGTATTTTTGTATTAGTGCACACAACTTTCCTCCC
Source organism: Homarus americanus (assembly GCF_018991925.1). Taxonomy (NCBI): domain Eukaryota; kingdom Metazoa; phylum Arthropoda; class Malacostraca; order Decapoda; family Nephropidae; genus Homarus; species Homarus americanus. Next base: position 7,265,914 of record NW_024715228.1, read on the forward strand.
CCAAATCTATTACCATATTCAAATAAGACGTCTAATTTTAAGATAATTTTCTTCTATTACTGTCGTAAACGTCTAATAACAGATAGCACATGCCAGATATTTCTCTTCAGCGTATTTTCTTCCATTAATCTTCTGCCATTATCGCCTACCCGACCTCCCACTCAGCGTGTCTCCTTCATAAATCCTCACGCACATGCATTCCCGTACATGTCACGCGGCCAATAAAATGTTATCTTTTTTGCCACCAATTAAAATGAATTGTGGTTTAATTCGCAGTATTTTTTGCCCAATCAAATTCGATTGTGATTTTGGGTCTCTCATATTTTAAAATTAAAATTCATTTCCGACCATGGAAGTCAGCGATGGGTGTCACTTCAATTACAGTATATGGAGTTGATTGGGCGTTTTGGGGAAAAAAAAAAGCTATAGCATTTTTAGATCTCATGGTGTTCTCCCGACCTCAGTAAAGTGTCCTAAGTGTAAGAACGAGTGTAAATTTCGTCAAGACCAACATAGTTGGCATCAACTTCAGCCACGTGTACTGATCTCAGAATCCGAATATGAACCTGAACCAAGCCATTAAGCTAAGAAATAAGTGATTCCATCATATGGTGAAAGTTAGGTTAGGTTAGGCTAGATCAGGTTAGGCTAGGTCAGGTTAGGCTAGGTCAGGTTAGGCAAGGTCAGGTTAGGCAAGGTTAGGTCAGGTTATCCAAAAACAGGTTCGGTTTATGTTTTTCTGGTGGTTTTTTTTGTATTCGCTTGGCCAGGATTTTTGTCGGTAAACGCCCAACCCAAAACACCCAATAACTAAAAAAACAAGGGATTTCCAACAGAAATCAAGGTCAGACCCAATCAAAACACACAAAAATAACTAGAAAAACATAGTTTTGACTTTCTAACAGAGTTGTGTGCACTAATACAAATTTACCTTGATTTCCGCCAGAAATGAAGGTGGTACAGCGGTAACGCGCAGAACTCTCGCCAGACACAAGTGAGAAGGGTATTATCCAGTGTGACCCTACCAAACATCACAGGTTTCCCGGTCTTCGGTTTCCTCCTGTACTAACAGTCTAACACTGGATAGACCGCCCAAACGGCTCATAAGTGGCGATTTACTATAGTGGCAACAAGTGAAAATGTACCGAGGAATGTTTATAATGTATGCATGATGTAACGGCTATAAATTTTTATCCAATGAAGTAAAATAAAATTGCTATTGATAAAAGTAAACTTGAGGATCAACTAAACGATCACACACACCTCACCAATTAACTGCTGACAGACTAAAGACGTTCACAGACAAGATGGTCACTAACTGAACCCCTCAAATAGTGTCTACTGTAAACATAGGCTACGGATACAATTTTTTTATGTATCATTTCATCACTAATCACCTTAAAGCCATTCAGCCGATTGTTCTGTTTTTTGCTACTTTGTTGACTGGATTTAATGGAGTTTAAATGTATTACAATATTCTCTGGCAGCACGGGAGGGTCCAAATTTTTTATAAGGGGGAAGCTTCCTCAAAAGTTGGGATAACAAGTATGCCAAAAATATCAAGGTTTTACATCTATAAAATAGCAATACGTCTAATATAAGACTTTGTATGTCGAAAAATGTTCCTTACTTAAAAGAATTAGGCTTCTAGCACCTCCGCGCCAAATTTGATTGACAAGTAACACGTAGGACAGAACATTGGCAGACTGAGCAAGTGAGTTATGAGATTTTTAACCTGTTCATATGAAAAGTTGGTTACATATACAAGGATGAATGAAACATCTAGATCGGCTTTATCCGAAAATAAAAATACGTTTAATGAATGTCAGAGTTTTATGAAAGTTACCTGGTGTTGCCGGGTTTGTTTTTGAGAGCCAGCTTATAAGTTATAAGCTGATCGTGACTACACCATCATCTACACTACATCAAATCCACTATAATTTACAGTGCATCAACTACACTCTAATCTTCACTACATTAACTACAATATTATGCTGTATGGCTCCTGGATCTTTTATTGTTAGATACAGGAAATACGACTGTCAATATGCTATTTTAATGTTTTAATTTGTAATTTAAAATAAAAACTGTTACTAATGGTATGATTACTATTATCTTTGTGACTTTCTGTGTGACTTGAATTACTCCATTCTTTTGTAAGCAGTCCGACGATTTTCCCATTTGTAACTTGCCTATTTTTCAATAGTTTTTGTCGTGTAAAGCAGACATAAGCAGGAATAAATGTAGTAGGTTCTTGGAAATGGAGCAAATAATTGATTAGCATTCATATACTTATTAATCATCTACTGACACAGCAAAAATATGGAGAGGACTGAGCATTTGCAAGTTGCTGCTCTACGGTGGCTGAATCACTCAGGCGGGCTGAAGCGACTGCGGTCCGCGCTTGTGGCCCGGACCGCCCTCTCTCCTGCCTCTAAGGTCCTCAGCACACCTGTCTACATCAATATTGCCCACCTGCGAGAAATAGACGGTAGGTGATGACCGCTGCTTCACCATGTTTTGAGGAGAAAACTGGTACATAATACAAGAATCTTTGTAATTGAGAAATAAAACGACCCTTTACCTCAAAATAATTGCATTGTTGTTTGCATTGATTCTCGACAGATTAGTTTGCCTTAAATAGATTGGCTGCGGATATTGTCGACATTAAGTGCCTTTAGAGTAATTAATGTTAATTTAATCCTATCATAGAGGAGCTAGCAAATTTAGTGATGAGTCGACCTGTGGTGGCCCAGCAGATGTTTCACCGCGTGGTACACGTCGCCTCTGTAGCCATCACCCTTAGCCTAAACATTCACTCACTTAACGATAACCTGGAGGAGTCTGGCATCGCCGAGGACGACCACTGTGCCCCAGGGCCCCTAACACATCTCCCTGACCCTACCGACCTCACCTCACTCTACCTGGACGAGGAAGACAAGTCTCACAAGACCTCAGCCCCGTCACACTCCTTCAAAAGAGACGCAGCCTTAAACAAAGTGGACCTCGATCTTACCCTGCAGTCCTTGGCGTCCAACCTACCTCTGGATAGCTCTGTGTCTGGGGCCTCCACCAGCGTCCTCACACCTGCCCAGGTACGGCTAACAACCTACCTATTTCTCTGTCTAGCCAATAATTTGTAGTTGTTCATATGATGGTGCTGGGGAAACATCTAAAATACTGTTATTCATAGTTTGCAGTTATGTCATGCCTACCCAGCATGCTATGCGCGGTCCGCCATCTTTGAGGTATAAGAGATTGTGTTTGAGTTAGGATGTCATAATATCAATGTATTTACGCTGCAGTCGGAGACCCTGAAGGAGAAATAACTAAACTACTATACAGAGATATGCAGATTCCTTTGACACCATTTCTAGGAGTAGAACACGACATAATGGTAAGCTTCAGCTGATCGAAGGCAATGACCCATACGAAATTTTGAAGGAGAGTGGTCAACCGATATAAATCTATGGCCGACGATTGTCTATCCTGACATAGTGAACTACCTTATAAATGCCCGAAGTGCATTGTGGGGTACGTGATGTTTGGTTCACACTCAGGATGGGATGGAGAAAGGAAACTCACAATGTGCTCTCTATATACATATTGTATTGGATGTACAATGCAGCTTGGTGCTGGGGGGTAGCAGCGTGAGTCCAAGCGTGATGTAGAGAGAGCTGGTTGGTGAGGGTGCTTAGAGGAGGACCAGCTTGTGGGTCGCCATGGTCGCCGGCGGGAACGAGGGCCGCCAGGCAGGAGGAGGAGGAGGTGTTGCTTGTTGGTTGGTGTAGGTAGAAAAGAGAGCGAGCTGGTTGGTGAGGATGCTCAGAGGAGGACCAGCTTGTGGGTCGCCATGCTCGCCGGCGGGAGCGAGGGCCGCCAGGCAGAAGCGGAGGAGGTGGTGTTGCTTGCTGGTTGCTGTAGGTAGAAAAGAGAGTGGTCACCACGAGGTCAGGTCTTATATAGTGGAGGTAGGCGTGGCTTAATAGTTGACCTCCGTCATGTAAGGCGGCGCTGGTTGACCTAGACCACGAGGCATACACTGGGGAATTCGCGGGGTCGGCTACTCAGCGACAAACAGCGTTTGTAGGGGAGGTATCCACTACAGCATACACACACACGTGATGAGTTGAAAGCTTGCAAGTCTCTGGATTCTTACAATTATTTCGTCAGTGGATGGATGAAGGAAGTGAGGCATTTGAATTTTGGAAGGAGCATATCGTTGATGTCTGGCAGAGTGGCTGGCAATGAGACAGTCTCAGGTAGGTTTATCAGCTGTCTATTTATTGTTACCTGGTCACTGCATCAGCCAAAGATTTATAGAGTTCGATGAACATTAACACCCATATTTGCAAAATTTATTATTTTGTGAGGAATCATTTACTTCTATTTTTTTACTTTTATCTTCTTCGCCACTGATCGGTTCATTAGCCGTTGGGTGGTCTATCACAAGGACTAATCCTTGGTCGGTCACGTCTCTGTTACGTACTGTTGGCAAGTACTGGCTCCTGAATGTATCTGAACCCGCTTCAGTGTTGGTCAAGTCTGGTCTTGAAACAGCTCACACTCGGTGCCGTCACAACAACACTCTCTGGCAGGTTGTTCCAAAAGTTCACCATTCTCACTCCGAAAAAGTTTGCCCTCACATTTTTCTGGACTGATCAACAATGGAGCAGGTTCCAATACATTCAGGAGCCAGTTGATGCCCAGTACTTGCCAGCAGTGCATTACCAGGCAGGGGCAGATCCAGGAATATCAAAGGGGGGGGGATCCAGGAATATCAAAGGGGGGGATCCAAGAAGTTGTGGATAGGGGAACAGGGCGAGTGCAGCGACCCCACTCAGCTGGGGAGGGGGGGGGGCTGTGCTGTATGTCCCCGATTTTTTTTTTTAAATCTGACCAATATCACAGGCATTGTGGGGCCATTTTGAAGCCATGTGCACTTGATATTAGGGGATATTCTGAAGTCAGTAGTAAATACTTTTTACTATACAAAAATGCCTGAGTACAATACTGCACTAACAAAAAAGTACTGGAATTTTCTGGTGAAAAGGAGGTTCGGGCCCCCAGGATCCGCACTTGAAGATATGACCAAACGCCCAAGTGGCTAACGAGCCGATCAGTGAAGAGGATAAAAGTAAAGAGGTAAGAGATATCCTTCTTGCCTTCGTATTTGAATTATTGTGACAGCCAAAGACAACACACGACTTACCATACATTATTCAATATTTATCAGCCAAATCAACCTCACTTGTTTACTACATCGCTTCGATAGGACTACTGCAAAGATAGCGGATTGGAAAAGATTGCGATGCATGCTGGGTACTGGTGACGTCATATGCAATGTGACAGTTCATTTTACTCTCTTATTACCATTGATAAATCCATTTTTAGTATATACCTGCGATAGATTCTATCAATTACAGTATAGGGGGGCGCTGGTGGTAGAGCGGTACCGCTCTTGCCTCGCAAGCAAGATGTCACGGGTTCAATTCCCGGGCCGGCGGAAGTTGTTTGGACACACTTCCTAGTCCCCTTGGTCCCTGTTCACCTAGCAGCAAAGTAGGTACCTGCTGTAAATCGAAAGTTGCGAATTCGTATTCAGGGACAAGTTGTTGGAGCTTCCAATAACTTGCTTAAACATAAACGATTGATTCTCCAGGCTACTACGCCCTTGACTCTTCAGGCTTCTACGCCCTTAACTCATGAGACATAAAGCAAGCAGGAACTTAGCATGCTTCCCTGTTGGGCGCTGTAAACGCTTCTGCGCTTCACCTTACACAAAGATGTACGGGAGTGCCCAATAAAAAAAAAAAAAGACAGTATAATACAGGTCGTCTACTCTTGGGCAGATCCACGCACCCCTCCGAGTGGATGGAATACCGTGGGTGAAGGAGTGGGTGGTGGGAGGAGTGAAGGATCTGCCGCTTCACCTGGAGGAGCCCATGTTGGCTCTTCTGTCCGGCAGGGTAATCTCCGTCACTCTACCAACCTCCTACACGTGAGTCGCCTTTTTGTTTTAGACGTGTCAACTCAAGATAATGTTTCTGTGAAATTAATAAAATTATAATAATCTTATTGAACAATAGAATATACGTACATATACTCATATTTACTTAATTGTTCTTCAGTTTAACACCAATAATACAGTAAATCACTAACTAGTAACTACCTCATTGCCATTGCATGGAGTAAGTTATTCTAAAGTAATAGGCTATGTGAGTGAAGGAAATTAATTATATTGTGAGTAGGCTTAATCGTTACATATAAAATTCATCTGAGATGCTGAGGGTTCAAAGCAAAAAAAAGTGAGCTGTTCAAGAAGATTTCAATAATTTCCAGAAATTAATATTGTAACCGGTTGGTATAAAAGTTACATGTAAGTCCAGTGAGAACAAATCAACTGGAGATTCTTATTATAAAATTACAAATAACTTATTCACTATAAGCTCCACCCACTCTTGTTCTCCTTATCTGTTGCCTTTCCTAGAGAAATGGTGGATGTTCAGTTGTGGCGTTACAATGGAAAAAAATAAATAAATAAAAAAAAAAAATATATATATATATATATATATATATATATATATATATATATATATATATATATATATATATATATAATCAACACCTCAACCCGCCAGGATTGAACCCACGGTCCACGAGCCCATGACTGTGACCGGGGAACGCTTCCGCTGGACCACCAGGATACTAAAAGCGGATTTGGTAAAACGTTACTCTGACCACCTAAGTGATACGGGTAGTCCCCATTAGAGGTTCACGGCGCCATAAGCTCGTTGAACAGGCTTTGTGTGAAATATAACAAAGTCTAGGACTGCTTTTAGTATCCTGGTGGTCCAGCGGTTTAGCGTTCCCCGGTCACAGTCATGTGAATGTATGTAGTCGTGTTTATTGGGCTAATGAAATATATATATATATATATATATATATATATATATATATATATATATATATATATATATATATATATATATATATATATATATATATATATATATATATATATATATATACTGTATATATATATATATATATATATATATATATATATATATATATATATATATATATATATATATATATATATATATATATATATATATATATATATATATATATATATATATATATATATATATATATATATATATATATATATATATATATATTTATACAGTGGTCCCTCGGTTAATGAGCACAATCCGTTCCAGCTGGTTGCTCGTTAACCGAAAAATTCGTTAACCGAAACCATTGTTTCCATGGGTTTTTGGGTAATTGGTTCCAGCTCACCGAAAATTGCCTATATTCAACAAAAAAGGTAGAAAAGTACACTTACTTTGAGGTGTGTATGTAGAAGGCTCCTGGATGATGGGAATTAGAATGGGGGTGGAGGAGAAGGGAGAAGAGAAGGCATTGGGGTGGAAGAGAAGTCACCCCATGGCACCATTTCACCCATAAAATTTTAGTTCCCTTGGTGTAATTCAAGATTATTTTCTTTAAATCAACACTGCACTGCATTATATATTGTCAATATGTAAAATAAATTTCAAAATGACTAATAATGTGCTTGGAAACACAGAAAAAAAGCATTTAGTTGAAGAGAGTCTCAAGCAAGATGTTACCTCCACTGAAAACAGAGAGAGACTTATGCCTGTCTGGTGTGTTAACAGGCTGGATGGCATGCCAGAAACTAGTTTCTTTACCTTCAATTATGTTCAATAATTGTTAAAATAACTAAAAAAGTTAATATTAAATTTTTTAAATTATTGAATGGTATAAACTTCTTGATATTTACTAAAATAGTGAGGAATTTAAGCCCTAAAACCGATTACTGTATTGGCGGACTAATACTACAGCTGGTGGACCGCCAAATGCAAGCGAAAACATGTTGAAGTCGGCTCGTAAAAAACTCGTTAATCGAGGGATTGCTCGTTAACCGAAGTTAAGAATCTTATGGAAGGTATATCGTTAACCAAAATCTCGTTAACCGAGGGATCACTGTATATACCAATGAAATGTCATGACTCACTTAACAACAGGCAACCAATCAACTTCTATTAGCTGCATGTATCAGTTGCTACGGTAACCAAAAGGAGGCACAGCCTAGTCCATAGGTCAATTAAACAAGACGATGTCAAAACATTTGGTCCGGATCCACAGATTCTTTGTCTTCATTTTGTTCCGAGGCCTGGCTGTTTTGATTTGCACAGCGACATCTTAACATCTGAGTGGAAATTAGGTCTGGATACCATTGCTGTAATATTTTCAAAGACAGTTCCAAGACGAACACTTGTAGTTGCCCTTCCTATTTTCTGTGGTGTACAAGATTTAACATTTGTCAAATCATCACTTTTAACCGATTGTCAGGGTGTGGGCGAGATATATGTGTAGCAGCGAAGGCTGTGTGGGGATGGCACGGGTCCTGCACGTTAGGGTGTTCGTTGTTGGGCGCCCTGAAGCAGACACCATCCACCAGCACCCTGTGTGTAGGTGAGAAACAATCCCAACCCCTGTTTTTGTTGTTGTTTTTTCTGTGACAAGAAAACATGATAAATAATGCTGCAGCTTAAACAAAATTTCGTGTGTGGGAACAATAGGATGGGAATACTTATATTGAACTACATCGTATTTCCGTATCTTTATAACTTTACCATGTTAAGCGTCGTTGAGCACTGACAGAGGATAACGGTGTGCAGGGTGTGCCACTCACCGCTGGTGGAGGACCTGTCGTCAAGGGAGCTGGGTGAGAAGACGACGGTTTTGGTACTTGGGGATGCCCAAGCCAGCGCCCTCACCAAGGATGCCCACACACGTGCCCAGGCTCTTAGGCTTGTCCTCAGAGGTCAGCAGCTCCCACACCTGTTGTTTCACATTGTCCTATATCAAGTATTATAATTTTGTGCGTGTAGTTACTAGGTAGTAGGCAGCTACCAAACAGGGAGGTACTACCGCCTGGGAAGATATTGGAAGCATAATGTGTTGTCTGTGGTAGACCCTGCTGCCATATGGCATCACAAAAATTGTGACCAAGTCCCAGGTTGCTGATCTGACTTTCTGCCTCATTTATACACAATTGCAGGGTCTCAATTGTTTCTCTTACTGTTGACAACACAACATTCATATATTGTTTCTCACTTTTGATATTTTTTTATATTTGTATTTCTTTATGGTTCTTTATTATTATTATTATTATTCCATTTTCGCCCCCCAGGCCCCAATGTGGGTCAGTGACCTGTGCCCAGGTGGGCTAATCCCCGCAAAAAAAAGAAGTTTTTGTGATATAGTCCAGAATGTCTAGCTTTATACCTAGGTATGTAAATGCCTAGCATTAACTTGCAAGGCCAACATGCAGGCAATTAAAACATCAAATAATCACTTAAATACCCCTGTACTGTACTTAATATTAGAACATGTTGCTACCTGGCATTTAATTGCAATTCTCAAAACCCCCTCCCGCACCCTCCATCACACGCCTTGCTACCGTCATCTCTTGCCCTAGAGCGAGCAGTAAACAAATGTCAACTCTCGAGGGGTGGAGATGGGTGGGATGTCGACGTCGCATTCTGGACTATATCACAAAAACTGGTTTTTAGAAGAAAAAAAACGGCTTTTTGTAATATAGGTATTGATGGAGTGCAACTATGAAGTGGATACTGTACTCGCCTCCTGTTCCATGGGTCGGTGGTTCAATCCCGGGCACTCTCAGTTCACCCAGCTGTAAATGGGTACCATAGTTTACAACCTGCTGAAGTGAATGCAGTCAAGAGCTGCCTCCTTGTGTACCAAAGGCTTAGTATACAGTGTTCTGTGTCCACACTGTCCCTAACGGGCAGTCATGCTTATGGGACCCACTATCTCTATCATGCAGGTATTCACTCTCTCTCTAGTTTCAAAGAAATCAACACTAGACTTATCACAACACTTAAAGGTGCTCATGTGAAAGGTAGGTAAAGCTTATTCAGAGGTAACAACATGCTTGGTCTAGATCCCCAGTCGATCATCTTCTTTACCCCCTCCCTCAAGTAAGAACATAAGAATGGAGGAAACTGCAGCGGGCCTATTGGCCCATACTGGGCAGTCCCGTTTACACCCAACTCCTATTACTCATATATCTGTCCAACCTATTTTGAAGCTACCAAGAGCATTTGAGTTGATGATGATGTTTGGTAACTTGTTCCACTTTGGCACTGCCACTACTCTATTTCCAAACCAATGTTTACCTATCTTGCGCCTAAATCTAAATTTGTCTAATTTAAAACCATTGTTACGAGTTTATTTCTGATTGGATAATTTAATACCTTTGTTTAACCCTGACTTCCATTTATACACCTCAATCATATCGCCCCTCACTCTACAGCTCTCGAGGAAGTGCAAATTCAGATGCTTTAATCGGTCTCTGTACTCAAGGTTCCTAATGTCAGGAAATAGTCTTGGCATCCTCCTCTGTATGCTCTCAAGGGATTCGACATCCATTCTGTAGTACGGTGACCAAAATTTAACTGCATAATCCAAGTGAGGTCTCACAAGTGCAAGATATAATTTTAAGATAACCTTGCTAGTCTTGTAACTTACACACCTTTGTATGAATCCAAGTTCTTTGTTAGCCTTGTTTCGAGCAAATACACATTGTTGTCTTGGTTTAAGATTCCTACTATCATTACACCTAAATCTTTCTCACAGTCAGATTTCTCAATATCAACTTTGTTCACTTGATATCTGGTTTCTGTTTACATCTCCTAGGCTAAGTACCTTACATTTGTCCACATTAAATTTCATCTGCCATTTTTCAGACCATGCAAAAAATTTGATTAGATCTTCCTGTAGTTTTGCGGAGTCCTTGTCATATTTAATTACCCGCCCTATTTTAGTGTCGCCAGCAAATTTACTTATGTTGCTGTCTACACCTATATCTATGTCGTTTATGTATATAATAAACAGTATTGTTCCAAGTACAAGTACTCCTCGACTTACAACCTACTCGACTTACGACCGCCGCAGTCGTATAAAATATTTTTCAAATCATGTATTTTCGAGTCCCGACGTTAGTGATCGCGCTGCGTACTGACAAAATTTTCGTTTGTAATTCCCTTTAAAATGGCTGGCAATTGTAAAAGTGAGAGTTCTTGTGGTGCTGAGAAAAAAAAGAGACACCCATTTCAGATTTTCTAGGTACAGGTATTATTTTCACCTTTTCGACTTACGACCAATTCGACTTATGACCTGGTCGTCGGTCCGGAACCCCGTCATAAGTCGAGGAGAGACTGTACTGAGCCTTGGGGTACTTCACCTGTGACGTCAACCCAATCAGATTTAGTGCCTTTAATGCTTACCCGCTGTTTCCTGTCCTGTAATCACACCCTAATCCAGTTTAGAACATATTCTCCAATTCCATGTGCCTCCACTTTGCGTATTAGTCTTTTGTGGGAGACCTGTCGAAGGCTTTGCTAAAGTCAAAGTAAACCACACCATAACCATGTCCATCTTCCACTGATTTGAAAACAGCTGAAAAGAATTATATTAGAGTGACAGTTTGGTGAATTTATTACTGATCTAGCCTACATTAAACAAATGAATGTACAGTACCTGTATTCCACCAGACGAGATGCTGCAGGGGTTGGAGCCTGGTCAGCAGCTAGCGGCCACGGTGATGGTGACTGCCAGGGACCTGCCGCTGCTGCCCTCACTGGAGGCCATCCTAGTGCATCCTCCCACGCCCCTTAGGCCACCTTCCTCCCTCCCACCAGTGTTCAGGTCATGCAGTAAACACTCCCTCCCAGCAGTATTCAAGCCACACACTACACACTCCTTCCCATTGGTGTTTACTGTTTAGGTAACACATTATACATAATTCTTCCAACCAGTATTCAAGTCACACTACACTCCCTCTCAACAATGCTCAGATCACACTACACTCCCTCTCACCAATGCTCAGGTCACACTACACTCCCTCTCACCAATGCTCAGATCACACTACACTCCCTCTCACCAATGCTCAGATCACACTACACTCCCTCTCACCAATGCTCAGGTCACACTACACTCCCTCTCACCAATGCTCAGGTCACACTACACTCCCTCTCACCAATGCTCAGGTCACACTACACTCCCTCTCACCAATGCTCAGCTCACACTACACTCTCTCTCACCAATGCTCACACTACACTCCCTCTCACCAATGCTCAGCTCACACTACACTCCCTCTCACCAATGCTCAGGTCACACTACACTCCCTCTCACCAATGCTCAGGTCACACTACACTCCCTCTCACCAATGCTCAGGTCACACTACACTCCCTCTCACCAATGCTCAGGTCACACTACACTCACTCTCACCAATGCTCAAGTCACACTACACTCCCTCTCACCACTGCTCAGGGCTCACACTACACACTCCCTACCCCCAGCATTCAGGTCACACACTACATGCTCACTACTACCAGCATTCAGGTCACATGCTACACACATGACCAGTATGTTAATACAGTATATGCTTATACAGTGTATTTTGCATACTTTATAATGTGTAATTTGAAAGAAATTACAGGCATTCAGAAGATATGAATAACCTTGAACACCTCACCATGCAGACGGCTGGTGGAGGACCGTGCCTCCTCCCCATGGTCACTGGTGAAGACGCTGGCCTACATGTTTGCTGCCTCTGTCACTCCAGCTGGCACATTCCACACCTTCAAACTGGCTCTCTTGCTATCCCTTGCTTCTTGTTCCTCAAATAAGGTTAGATTTGGGGAAAGTTAAGACATCATGACTGACTTATAGAAGATATTCATCTTCTAAAAGTGTCAATTCATATGTCAAATGATTAGAACACTGTACAGTATTTCAATTATATATTATTTCCTTCCATTCTTGATACAGTACTTGTTTCCTTTAATCCAGTCCACACCTGTAGGAACAGAGGAGACATAACAGACAATTAAATATAGATAAACACTGTAAATGATTAGGTTCCATTACCATCCATAATTATTACTTTTAATGCATAGTTAAGTTTTACTTTGGTTAATTCAACCTTCCACCAGTTTTGTGTAGGTGACATTCTGTTGTCTCTCTGCCCCTACAGACACTGGCAAATCCTTGGAGGGGGGGTCTACCTAACAGTCTCATCCCTCATCCACTTGTAAACATAAATATTCACTGACTTACTAAATAAAGTATCGTAGATTACAGACTGTACTTAAAATACAGGATACTGTATTATACAATAACTTTGCTGACAGGCAGGGTTAGCAGTGCTGGGAGTGGGTAGTAACACCACCCTGCTGCTACGGCTGTTGTGGTACAGTGCTCGCTACGCTCCTCACGCAGTTACCCATTCCTCCCTGAATGCTGTCACTGCTGCCTGTACCAAGGACCCGGATGGTATTGTGTGGGTTCAGGGAGGCTCGCTCCTCTTGGCTCATGGTGGAGTTTGTGTCTTGGGGGATTTCTCTAAGTTCAAAAAGGAGTCCAGGCAGTCAGTTTGCAGAGGTATGTTTTAGTCTTTTTTTATCCTCTGAAAGGTAATTTTCAGTACAAATATACTTTTTAGCCTATAAAATGAGCAAATGTTTTCCAGTTAATGTATGGGACATACATTTCTCTTGAGGCACTCAGCAAAGCTCTATTTAGATGTGGCAATGAATGGTCGGTGTTGGTGGGAAGGAGACAAATTTTTCTTATCTAAAGACAACAATTTTATGAGTGATAAAGCCAGCCAGTTTACAACTTTCATTCTATTACAATGACAGTAAAAATTCCCTCTCTTAATGGCAGTTCTGGAGAGTGGGGTAGTGCAGGTTGAGTGTGCCACACGTCTCCGTCAACATACACCCACCCTGAAGTATCCGCTACGTGCTGCAGCTTGGGCATGTTATGACCCTGCTCATACCCGCACCAGTACCACAAACACCAATCCTCTTGATAACTTCCTGCATGTACCACTTGGCGACCTCACCAAATCAATCACAGAGTGAGGTTATTATATTACTAAGTAACTGCTATTTAGTATAAAGTAAAATACCTGTTTAGTATTTTTTATTAATTCTTTTTTTTTAACAAATTCAAAATTAGTTTATAGTTTCTGAGTGGAAAAATCACTCGATACAATTGAAAATCCAAATCTGATGAGGGAAAAATCTTTGATTTTATATAATCAGGAATGAACTAACAGATGTTTTTTGTTAACTTACCAGGGGAGAGGGAGGCTATTTTCTACTTGCCATTTCAAGGTAAATTTACACTTCTTTTGTTCATTCTTTCATCAACAGACTAAGTGTGTATGCATCAAAACAATACAGTACCTTTTTGTTTTCTACCAGTTAACCCTCTTTGCTATAAGGACCTGATATAAAGTTATTGGTATCCACAATATAACCATAATTAATTACAAAATTTCTTTCCTTGTTTGTCAGTGTATTTGGACTAGTGGTGTATGCAGAGACTCCGGCGGGAGAGTGTGAGAGTGAGGCAGAAGAGGTGATCACCTTGCACACACTCCTGGAGGCCACCACACAGTATTCTCCACCTAAACCACTCCTTCCCCCAGATCAGCTCACCCAGGTGCCATAATCAATTACCATTTATATTTTAGTATAAGGTGCTGTACTGTATACAAAATCAAATTCAATGTTAAAATCATATACTGTACTGTATTGTACTGTACAGTACTTGTTTATTGCAGACTAAGCTAATTGTGTGTTTAACACATTTTTCTAATTTATTATTTGGAGGTCAGTAAATCTTTGGGGGAAAGATAAATTAGATTTAATCTGGGCTCTTACATGTACAGTATAGCCTGGACTTAACTTCAAGGTATCAAAAGAGATTATCAAACCACTGGTAGTAAAGGCACAATTTCTTTCAAGTCAACACTCACCACTTTTGGTTTGTGTATAAGAAATCTATACAGTATACTGTACAGTAAGAGGAAAGATAGTTAAGAATTCAGAGAAGGAAGGCATATACTGTACTTCATCTTACACTTAACATGGCAAAGGAAGGTTGAGAGGTAATGTCATGGTCACAATAGATTGGCTAGTCTGTTCAACACTTAATTATTCATATTATGCTTCACTGCCCACAAAACATGTGTAACACTGTTGAGTCCACCAGTTGAGATGTCCGTTTTCTCACCACTTCAGTACGTATTAGTCCTCCGTTTTCTCATGTACCTCAGACTCGGATATTTCTTATGACTTCATATGGTGTTCAGAGATTTGAGATTGAGAGTGAATGAATTTATTGTGCATTAAATCAGATATACCTACAGTGAAACACAGCATTCTAGGTGTATTGAGTATATGTTGAAGGCATCGTATATCTTTATGTGTAGAATACAATCGTGTTAAGACGTGCTTTGAGTATTCATCTGCCAGCAGTAAGTCAGTATGTTTCTTGTGAACTTATGGGATAGCAATTCAAAACTGAAGTCATCTTTTTTATCTATGAACATCAGAGAATTCGATTAGTATAGAAATTGTTGTCAGTCTTGTATTATAGAAAGTACATTGTGTTCTGTAATGTAAACAAGTCTTTTGCTTATCGCTGGAAACTTAACGGAAATATCTCATTTACAGTATCCGCTTGCAAAGCTCCGCATATAATACACTGCCATTCTTAGTACTTGACATCAGTTTAATTCTTGCCTTTGAAAGCTCAGTCACTGCTTAGTTTAAAAAAGTTAATCTTAGAAAATTAATAAGCTCAAAGCCTAATTTTCACACACCGATGTGTACAGTGAAGGAGTATGATGATATTATCTGTGAAAGTTCCGACTTGATAACTCAGAGGTTGTGAGAAGTTGGGAAAGGAGAGGGACTGACTCCTGACCTCACTCTCAAGCCTCTGCTCCTCTGTGTAACAGGTGCCTGATAGACCACAGGTGGTCGTTGTATGCCAGGACAATGGCCAGCATCATTGGAGAAGGATGGAGGCCATTAAGATCGGATAGCGTCGTGTAACACGGTGATGTGGTGAGCTGAGACCTCACGTACATCCAGCTGCTCAGAGGAGGTGGCCAGAATATGTTCACTGTCCACCTGATCTCACGTGAGGAGTAAACACGACCAGCTCATAGCAGTGTTATGAATGAGTCCACCACTAAGTAGAGTTATTTTGGGTGTGTTATTCATCAGAGTATCCATGTATGTTGTTGCCTTAGTTGTATGGGTGTCTGGAGTCAGCAAGTGTATGAGGGTTGCCACTTTATTTCTTGGCAAATGTAACAAGGTAGCTCTAGGAGGTTATTAGTTGTGGGGCTACTGCTAGTCCTGTTACTAATTAAGAGCTACAATTCTCAGGTAACCTGTATTGATGGTGCTCAAGTATGCTATGTAAGATTATAGTGTTGTGTGTTTATTAAAAGGTACACCAAGTAATGGTGTAAGTTGGAAAATGTACCTAGTTGAAAGTACAAAATGAGTGGAGCCCTAGAGTTGATCCTTGTGGTTGTGTTACTGAAAGTAGTCATAAGTCTAGCATTATTTTAATAAACCGTCTTAACACGATGTACTCTACACATAAAGATATATGATGCCTTCAACATATACCCTACTCAATACACCTAGAATGCTTTCTCTCACTGTAGGTATACCTGAATTAATGTAGAATAAATTCATTCACTCTCAATTTCAAATCTCTGAATGCCATATGAAGTATTAAGAAATATCAGATTCTCTGAGGTACACGAGAGAAAACGGAGGACTAATATGTACTGAAGTGGTGAGAAAACGGACATCTCAACTGGTGGACTCAACAGTGTTACACATGTTTTGTGGGCAGTGAAGCATAATATGAATAATTAAGTGTTGAACAGACTAGCCAATCTATTGTGACCATGACAGTAATACTGTATAGCACATGGAGCCTGGATGGAGGGAAGAGATATAAAGAACTGTGTAAGTGCGAGGGTTGTTAGCATAGTGAAGCAATGATAGGAATGTTTCACCCACTCTATGTCTACAGTATTGGAATAGAGTTCAGTATATACAGTACAGTGTTTCAGTAGAAAATTTTGATTATTTTGTATGATTATATTTCAATGATTTCTAATATTTTGCATGTGCTACTTAGGGCATAACATTGCTTCTCATATTTTCTGCATTTTCCCTTTGCAGTATTTGTGTATGGTAAGAGGCCTGCAGGTGGAGTTCAGTGTTTGTGCAGAGAAACTGATACGTGGTTACTATGTGGCCACCAGGAGGCTTCGTGGAGATTGTGTACAGGGGTCCTCAGTTCCTGTCACTGCTATACACACTCTGTATGTAGCATTCATTGTTTTAGGAAATATAACAGCATGGTTTTTCTTGTCCCAAAACAAGCAACTTTCAGCAAGACATGTTAAAACTAAAACAATCAATTTAGTCCATGTAATATACTGTAGTACAGTACTAAATACTAAACATCTAAATTTACAAATACCCCCTGTAACATCAAAATGGTAATAAAAGCCATACTATTAACATTTCCTTCTAGAACTCAAGTTGCTGCAAGTCATGCTCGTCTTGCTCTCCGTAGCACTGTAGAAGGATGGGATGCAGTTGCTGCAGTGTTACTATGTGAAGAAGCCTTGGCAGCACACTCAGGCTATTCACTTCTACAAATACAACCTACCCCTCACCTCCCACTTCACACTGACCTCCACACTCTAGTAGGGAGGAAGGTAAGATTTAAAAACAAATTACCCTAAAGTTTAAGATCCAAGAGATATAAGCTAGACATTCCAATCAATATTTGTGGTTATGTACCAGGTAAGTGTACAGCACTGTACTGCACTTTAAACCCGGTATCCAAACTACTGTATTTCTACTACTTGTTTGTGACCATAGCCTTTCATATTCATTATGGTATTTTGATATAATACAGTACTGTACTATATAAACTGGAGGATGGCATAGGAAGTGAACAGTGTTAATTACTGTATGTAGAGTGCCTGTATAAGCAAAATACACACACAAAAATAATAAATTTTAAAGAAAGTTTCACTGAAAATTTAATTGATGCTGTAATGTAAAAAGGAATATTCACTTTGTGAAATTTTTTCTCCCACTGTGCATTCTGCTTCATTTCTTTAGTTGTATTTTCTTTGTTGCAAATTAGAGATCAATAATATTTTGTGGAATTAATAATAGCACCGTTATAATAATATTCAGGATTGTCGTACTGTACTGTATCACCAGTTGCTCCTGTTCCCACTTTTCCTATTATAAACCTGCATTACTTAACCTTTAAAGAAGCCTATATATTTCTTTACATTTACATTTAAACACAGAATTTTATTTTAGTACAGTACTGTACTACAGTTGCAGTGAAAGCTACAGATGAGAGCAGAGGCACAATACTGAAATCTATTTTAGGAAAGATTTGATCTCAAAATTTATACTCTACATTCGCTCATGTTTGACCCATGAGGAATTGCTCTATTGTGTAATTTCTCTTTTGATGTCAGCAGTCTCCACACCTCCAAAATTATCTTCACCATCTAATTCCACACTTCTCTTAGAACTCTATACCCTTGTTGTACATTCATCCAAAAAATTTCTGCACCCCTGGGTCTGACTGCCTTGCAAGGATCACTGACTGAGGCCATGTTCATTTGGTAAAGTTGCTACTTCTGATTGTGATGTGACCAACACAGGTGTTGACCATTATATGATGGGGTTAGGGACATTGAAAAGCCCTCATACGGTGATTGATCGTATATTGATATTAATAACTTATGGGAGAAAATAGGTTCCGTTCTTGAGAACCTGAAAAGCCAGAGTTACCACTTAGACAGGTAATTTTCTTATTTTTTTCTTTTACTATATTGCATGCACACACAGTCTTTCATACAGCACGTGCAAAAAAATAAAATAAATAAAAATATAATATTACTGCACAAGGTCATAAACATAAAGGGAGTAAACAGTACTCCTTTTTTTTCCTGTTATATGCACACACAATCTTTCATAAAGTGATAAAAAATTAATTATCATATGGTCAAAAACAAAGGAATAAAAATTTCTTTGTTTAAGCTGTGATTATATATACAGCTGCTCCGCGACTTACGACGGGGGTTAGGGACCCAAATCCAGGCTGTAAGTCGAAAATGCAAAACATGATACATAGAAAATCTAATATGAAATACAGTACAGTAAAAGTAATCAATAATGAAGAATGAATACAGTGTTACTGTGCACTTACCTTTCATGTAGTCAGCTGAATGCACACGGGGCCTCCATAATTTTCTAATTATACATGGAGACTACATTAACTGGATGAAGCAGAGGAGGAGACAGGGCTGGGCAGGTCATCAATGTCGCTTTCTTCAGACAGGTTAACATACAGGGGAAACTTGCTTGTTGAAGGTATTGGATCATCTTTAGGGAGTGAAGAGGCAGCACTGGTGGGGCGTGAGGAAACAGCGATGGGGAACTTCGTAAAGTATATGTCCAATTTAGTCTGCACAGTTTGCGTTTTCTTTTCATTGTAAATCTCCCTGTAGCAAGCAAGTGCATCTTGAATCATTCTGTCAACTTTTGCAAAACGCTCAACATTTTGATCCACTTCTTCAAAAATTTGCATACCCAGTACCCTTATTAATAGTAGCAAATGCGTCTGCCATTTGTTTCACTGAAAAAGTTTTTGGGGGGTGCAGGTTCTTCTTCTACATTTTGACTCTCTTCTTCCTCTGCAATTATCTGTGCCTCCAGTTCAATAAGAACCTCATTACTTAGCTCTTCTGCTACTCTTTCAACCAACTGTTCAACATCTTCATTATCAATTTCTAACATCAGATGTTTACCTATCTGCACTATCTTGTTACTAATTGCAGAAATTACTTCATTTTCATTAAATCCTCTGAAACTGTTCACATATCTTTTCAGGACTTTCTTCCACATTCCATTCATGCACTGACCTGTAACCTCATCCCATGCTGCAACTATGTTCTTTATACATTTCAAAATGTTGTAGTCCTTGCAAAAAATGAGCGTTTTCTCACCTTTAGTAGCAGCAACAGCCCGAGCGAAGGTCGTACGTAAATAATTTGCTTAAAAAGCAGCAATAGCACCTTGATCCATGGGTTGGATGATAGAGGTAGTGTTAGGTGGAATGTAGACTACCTTAACATCAGGGTGCAGGTCATCCAGGTGTGGTGGGTGTCCTGGAGCATTATCCAAAATTAACAAAATCTTGAATGCAATCCCTTGTTGCAGACAATACTCCTTGGCTCGTGGAATGAAACAAGTCTGGAACATGCTTTCTTATTACTGCGATAAAACACTGGCAGTGTGTGCTTGCTGACATGTTTAAAAGTCCTTGGGTTCTCTGAATGATATATCATGAAGGGCTTTATCTTGAAACCAGCCACATTCCCCCAACAGAAGTGTGATTCCGTCCTTGAATGCCTTGAATCCTGGAATGGTTTTCGCCTTTGTGGATGTGTGTCCGTTCTGGCATGCGCTTCCATAAAATGCCAGTTTCATCCACATTACCGGTAAATATTTGCTCAGGCAAATAATTTCCCTCCACGATGACACGATCTAGCTCCTCCTTAAAAGCTTCAGCAGGGCCCACATCAGCACTTGCTGCCTCTCCACTCACCTTTACACTATGCAAACTGTAGCGGTTCTTAAACCTTTGGAACCACCCAAAACTTGCTGTGAAGGTTTGGTCGCACTCATCTCCTGCCTGCTCCTTCAGGCTTTCGAAAAGGCTTCTTGCCTTAGCCTGTATAGTTAGAAGGCTTAAGGGTACACGCTTTTGCAGCTGATCTACCATCCACATCACAAGTAATTTTTCCATCTCATGAATAGGACCTTGTCTTTTTTTCGTTATTATTGTTCCCTTTATAGATGCTGATCCTTTCACTACCTCACGAATACGTTCCTTGTCCTTTAAAATTGTCGATATGGTCGAGTGCAAGAAGCCTAGGTCACGTGAAATGGTTACTACCGTTTTTCCATTTTCATACTGTATTATTTTCTTCATTTTCGTCTCAAAAGTAATTGACGGTCTCCTTTTCTTCTGAGCACCACCAGCACTCTCACTTCTATGCTTGCCAGTCATTCTAAAGTGAATTAGATTCGAAAATATTGTCAGTACACAGCGCGATCACTATCGACAACAACAACAGCCAAACACCAACTAAGCGCTCTACGGCGTGGATGCTGTAGCCACGAGGCGACGCGACCCAGCCCACGCGATGCTCTCGTACGGGACAGAAACGTTTTGGTCAAGAAAATATGCACGTCATTTGAAAACTTTTTAGTACCGACTGAGGCGGTCGTATGTGCGGGTGGTTGTACCAACTGAGGCAGGTCGTATGTACGGGTGGTCGTAGGTCGAGTATGTCGTAAGTCGAGGAGTAGCTGTACAATGGTCTCTCGGTTAACGAACACAATTCGTTCCACTGAGTCGTTCGTTAACCGAATCCAATGTTTCAATGGGATATTAGGTAATTGGTTCCAGCTCACCGAAAAGTACATACAAAGCAGTAAAGTACACTTACTTAGAGGTGTGTATGTAGAAGGTTCCTGGTTGTTGATGATGATGGGAATTGGAAGTTCACTAGGTGTAATTCAAAATTATTTTATTTAAATCAACACTGCACTGCACTATATATTATCAATATGTTAACTAAATTTCAGAATGACCAATAATTTCAATGTAAAAATGCAACAATAATCAAGACACCAACAAAATAGATGTTCACTCCACTGTCAACAAAGCCCAACTGACGCCGGGTGGCCGAGTCAAGTGTCTGATGGGCGCACAAAAAATTAGTTCCCTATACTGCATATATTATCAATATGTTAAATAAATTTTAAAATGACTAATAATTTTAATGTAAAAAATTAAAAAATATTAACCCTTAAGCCCCGAGTTAGGGTGCTGGTGGCAGTACCCCTCACCCGGGGTTAAATAAAGAAAAATCAAATTTATATATTTTTTTAAGCCTTTTAAATGATCAAACAATAAAAAATAAGTAAGAAAAACTATATATTGACCCTCGAGAAACTTCTCTGGCCGCTAAGAGGGAGGGAGGAGGGAGGGAGATAAGGAGACAGTGTTGGCTTGACAGCTGATGCTCGTGGTCCCTCGGCACTTAGCAGCTATTTTTAGCTCGCCCTTGTGTCCGAAGTGGCCAATAATGAATGCATTTACTGATCTTAATACTTATTTGCTATAAATAATTAATTTAGAATATTTTATATGCATAATTTTTCATAAAAAAATGCTTGGCAACAATCACCAGTGGGTTGCCAGTCTGCCTGGCTGTCTTTGTGTTTGGTAGAGCAAGTAATGCATAAAATAATAATTATTCCACAAATAAAAACATTTATAAATAATCATAGCATTGTTTTACAGTAATACTACACTACAATACAACTACACTACTTATATCAATATTACTTTGATACAACATGATAAAATGGACAAACAATGAAAATGAAACACAAAAGTAGGTAATTATGTTCAGGAAGCTTCCCTGTGGTCGAATGTGTGGTGAGAGGCAAATAATCACACTGGAACCTGATAACCCACGCTGGGCATTTAAACAGTGGCGGGAATAGGCGCACGTTCTGGAATGTCACCCGGGGCGCGCTGGCAAGACGTTCTGGAATGTCACCCGGGGCGCGCTGGCAAGACGTTCTGGAATGTCACCCGGGGCGAGCTGGCAAGACGTTCTGGAATGTCACCCGGGGCGCGCTGGCAAGACGTTCTGGAATGTCACCCGGGGCCTAAGGGATAAAGAGCACAACTTTCTTGATATTAACTCCACTGAAAACAAATGTAAACATAGAACAGATTACCGAATTGGCAGACTAGTCCATCAGCTGATCAGCTAATGCTCACAACAAAACGTGATGTTCGTAAGGATTTCGTTAATCGAAGTTTTGTTCGTTAACCGAATTGAAGATCCTTATGGAAGGTAATTCATTAACCGAAATTGTAGCGTACTGTATGTGGCCAGTTGTCATTTCTCTTAGTATGGGCACACAAACGTACGTACATGTAGATATCTCACACTCAGGAATGAGGTAGGATAGAAACTCACAATGCGCTTTCTGTATATATGTTGTACAGCGCAGTGCTTAGGAGTGACTAGGTGAAGAGAAACTTGCTCAGAGGTCCTGTAGGGCGAGGAGGTTTCTGAGGATGCTGGGTGGTGAGGAGCTGTGAGAGATGTTGCTGGTCCGGTAGCCGAGTGTAGAATGGTCTCCCTGGCCAGGCATGGCCGTATTTATACAATTTACGAGGATCAGGATTTGGGGTGAGCGTAGCGAGAGGGCCAATCACAGCGTCTTAAGCGTAAGGTGTGAAACGCTCTGATCGTGAGCTGGAGGTTGAAGGTCGAGTCTAGGTCGGCGATCGTACCCCTACGTCCACTGCATAGACCTAGTCTCTCGGCGTAGCTGGCTGTACGCTGATTGGCTGGTAGGCGCGCAGCCGGAGCTCAGTTGGGAGTTGTAGGGGAGAGGAGCCACTACAAAATTTCGTTAATCGAGCCGTTCGTTAACCGAGGGACCAATATATATATATATATATATATATATATATATATATATATATATATATATATATATATATATATATATATATATATATATATATATATATATATATATATATATATATATATATATATATATATATATATATATATATGTATATATATATGTATATATATATATATATATATATATATATATATATATATATATATATATATATATATATATATATATATATATATATATATATATATATATATATATATATATATATATATATATATATATATATATATATATATATACAGCTCCTCCCCAACTTATGTCCATCCGCATTTACGACCTGCCTCGGTCGTACCAAAATTTGGTCAAATTACATATTTTCGAGTCCCTAAGTCAGCACACAGACAAAATTTTCATCTGTAATTCACTTTAAAATGGCTGGCAAGCTTTAAGCATATCCGACTTACCAACCTGGATGTCAGTCCCTGATCCCGTCATAAGTCGGGGAGCAGATGTATATATATATATATATATATATATATAATCACCAGTTAGTTTTTAGTAAAGTCTTGTTAGATCGATATTATTGTATAATGCAAATTTAAAATACCCTGAATACAGTATGTAGGAAACAATTGAGAAATAAGTTGTTTTGTGCACAAAAAAATCTGTACAGTATTCCCAATCAACAAAATTACAGTATTTCACTATAACCTATATACTGTATGGGTAACCATGAAACACATCTCTCTTTCAGAATGATGAACGGATGGTAAACTTTCAGAGGACACTTGAGGAATTTATAGAAACTCACACAGGTGATATACCTACAGTTACCTAAATATCAGATGAAGAGGATTTACCATAATACATAATAGCAGGAGAATACTTGATTTACCGTAATACATAATAGCAGAAGACTTACTGTACATAATTGAGAGGAAGTTGGATAGTTTTGTGTACGTACTGTACTGTGAATGGAAAAATTCAGTCAAACTTCAGTAGATTTTGAAATATATAAATAATAATGGTAAAAAGACACAGAATACATTATATTCTAAAATGTAATTTCAATATGTATGTGTGGCATTGGCTATTCTTGGTTTACTTATGGAATTGGTGTTCAAGTTGTTTTTTTTTAACTGGTACTGTACCAATTTAGATTGTGTACTGTGATGTCTTATCACATCAATACAACTCCCTTCATATTACAGGAAATAACATTCTAATGCAGTACTAGTACAATGCAATACAGGTATTGGGAACTACTATTCAGTATACTCTTTATGTGGAGTATACTGTACTGTATCACTAAATAGAGCACGGATTATCAAATGGGTTACATGATGTATTGTGCATGACACTGGATATGTGGTGAATCACTTAATTTGTGAGGATTATCTACAATTCTATCTTTTAATGAGGTAACAATTTGGTTGGCTATACATTGCAATACAAGTTCATTCCTGTATTAAGTTCCTTTTTATGGCATTATTTCATTTAACTGATGGTTTTCTTTCTCGCTTGCTACCATCATTTAGTTATTTACAGCACATTCCAATTTCTTTTTTTTATTTGCACCCTCTGTTTTATATAACTCCACTATTTCATTCTTCCTTTTTATTAATGTACCTACTATGCCTTATTAGCAGGGACATCATGACCCTTTCCAAATGTTTAGTTGCATCTTTCATAAAACATGAAGCAACTTACTGGGTATTTATTTCTGACCTGCTCAAGTAAACTAGAAAACTTAATTCTCAAGATTCCTATGTTTCTTGACACTAATACTTGTATATCTAAAGACATGGGACACAAAGGAATTTGGAGCACATTCCAAAGGAATCATCCTATATTACGTGAAAAAGTTCTAGGCAATGCAGACGATCAACTACAGTACTCAAGAAAAAAAAATACTATACAATGTTACTATGTTTTGAGGTAAAGAGGGTTTTCAGTGTATACAGGGGTCCCTGGGTTACGAAAGGGTTCCGTTCCTGAGGACGTTCGTAAGTCGGATTTGTACATAAGTCGTAACACATGCTATATGCATACTGTACTTACAAAACAATGTTTATATTCCCACTATATCATAACCTAAGTCCTTATATACATCAATCACTTAATTTAAGACAAAAAGAAATAGAATGACAAAATACAGTAAAAGTAAAGTAAAAAAGTCATCAGGTAAATAAAATACTGTACTATAAATTTCAATTTTAACCCCATTTGTATCGACGGGCGTTCGTAAGTGGGACGTCCGTAAGTCAGGGACCTCCTGTGTATGGATGCAACCGAATAATTTTTTCTAAATCTGACATGTGGAAGAACGAACCTGGTGTTATAAATATCGAGCCACAATCCCAGTTTGAAGTCAAAGGTCTGCACTTGGCAGTTTATCTCAATTACCTCTCTACTACTGTACCATCACCACTACAGTCTATCACTCCCACCATTATAATGTTCCCTCACGACCCAGATGACAGTATGTGTGTGTGTATCTCTTATCTTTATGATGAAAATGTTTACTTTACCTGTTACTAATTACTTGTATACCACATTACAGCCACAAGTACAGTTAACTTGTCCACAAACAACATGCACTACTGTAGTTTTGTCACATCTCAGATTGTTAATTCTGTATTGTACCGTAGATATATACTTTTCTCGTTGTACCTTCTAACTGGGTTTTTTCTTAATTTACCATTTTTTTTATTTTTGGTTCGTATTACAACTGAAATTGAAATACTATACTGTACTGTATCAGTTATATTTAAATAGATATTATTTACATTAAACTCACTCACAGTTACAAGGAATTTAAAAAGAAAGACAAATAATAAGATAAATTATATTTGTCTTGTTTTAATGATACCTTGGTGTTATTTACAAATTTTTCACTATAATACAAAAAATTGTATTCACACTGTCTGTTAACCCAAGCCATTTACAATTTCTCACATTACTGCTATTGCATGTAATAAAATTCACAAAGAACATATCGAAATATATCATGTAGTTAACAATGTGACTACAATTCTCATAAGATATTGGAGATTATTCGTGGATCACTTCAATTATTCATCATTAATGTAATCATCAGGGTTTTTCCTCATTAATTGCCCGTGCCTTTTTTCAACTCCATTGTAGATCATGTACGCAATAACGAAAGCTGTGAAGAAAATGGATAACCACATTAATATTATTTCTTAATTTAATATAAAGATATATAAAGTAGGATTTAAGGATTACAGAGAAATAAGACAAACATGAAAATATTATATAATAATAAATAATATTTAAAAATAACAAGCGATATCAGAAGCTTTTCTTAATCAACAATAACACTAACATTACAATACTGTGGTTCTTTACACAATAAATTAAGAGTAAATTACTGTATACAGTACAGTTAAACAGATTAAATGTTTTAGGGATTTTATGAGAAAGCAGCACATTCTAGGATTTATTCAACAAATGATTAATTGGCATAATGAGAAATACTGTAGTTGTAAAGGAAGTAAATTTGCGTGAGTACTGTACTCAAGTAAAATTTTTGGGCATTTTTAAAGTGTCTCAAATTTTTTCAGCACTTTTACTTTTACTCCAATACAATTGAAAAATAAAAAATCGTTACTCATTACATACCCTAAACAATAGTTTCACATATCCAAACACAGGACAAACTTGGAGGCTAACAAATCAAAAGCATTTTTTTTACTTTTGCTGCTTATGAACGTCTGTTTCATAATGTTGGGCTTATATTTAGGCCAAAGAGATCCTGATTGGACAGCCAGAATTTTGAGAACCAGTTATCGATTAATTTCAATAGAAAGATTTGTACATAAACAGGTATAAGTGTGTCTTTTAATTTTTATCTTTAGTCAACTAGTTTTTTATTTACTGTGGACTCCTTTTAATATTTCAGTCCTCAAGTACTTTATGAATGAGGTACTTGTTTACTTCTACTTGAATACATTAAACTTTGGATACTTTTATGTCTACTTGAGTAATATTTTGCCAATGTAACAATACTTTTAAGTAACAAAGTCTGGTACTTTTTTTTTTTATGGGGAATAGCCCACCCGGGCACAGGCCATCGACCCACAAAGGGGCCTGGGGCGAAAAAGAAATTAAAAATAGAAAAGAAAAAATTATATTAATCTACACCACGAAGATCCTGGAAAGCCAGCCTTTTGAAGTGAGACTGTTAATACCCAACTCACAAAATTTATCTCATTACTGCATAAAATGCAAATCATAAAACTGGAGATGAGGGAACAGCTCATTTAAAATGTGATAAGAAGGAATGAAGGCTAAAGTGGTGAACTGTGACTTTGATGGATTGTCATTTAGATAAGAAATGGTAATACCTGTACAGTACAATAAAGGTGTACATGTACTGAAGTGGTCCAAAAAGAATGGCTCACAGGAAAATTAGGCATTCCAACTTATTTCACTTCATGATTAAAGACTAATGATAACCTAACTGTTGGGGTGCCTAATCTTCACATGATCTAAATAAATTGCTGTAAAGTATACTATTGTACTGTTTGAAACTCATTTCTCCCAATGCAGATTCTTTTCTTATGGCAAAGTTTACACTACAAATTGGTGGAAATTATTGAACTTTGATGTTCTATTTATGCTTACAATTTATGAAATTTATACATTACTGTGTACATACTTTCACATTTTCAATATGGACATTAACAACATTTTCATAACACAAGATATCATCTTTTTTTTATCCTACATAAATATATGTAAATAAATGTTTCCCCTAACAAAAACTTTCACAATGATACTTAACAAATCTTCAAGCATTACATTAAAATTTACTTACGGGGAACAACACGGAGAACCTGACTACGGAATCTCCTGAACATGTTAGGGACTCCATAACTAAGGGCTCCAGCAAATGCTCTCTGCTCAAATGGAGACAGGGAATACTTGATGATCCCCCTCACATAGGCCAATTCACCAAATCCCTTTCCCATTTCTGGAAAATAATAGAATTTTAACAGTGGTACATAGTTACAATAAATATTGCATTACAATACATAAAAAGAACTTTCAACAGATTCTCTGAGAATTCATTAGAGGGTGCAAACAATCTCCCTGCTTTTAAGGAAAGATGGTTTGACACTGCTGATGCACATTAAGTTCTCAGAAGAGAATAAAGTATTAGAAACAAACTGTTAAAGTTAAAGGTTCATAAGAGCCCTGGCCCTGACAGCAGGCATCCCATGCTAAGAGTTATACAACAAGCTTGCTAAGACCCTTAAAATCCTGTTCTGCATATGCATGGAAGAGCAAAGGTTCCTAGCAACCGGAACATGACACATTTGAGCCCTATATTCAAACAGGAAGAGCGCCACTCCATGAACAATTATAGGCTGGTGAGTTTGACAACCATAGTGTGTAAAGTACTAGAGAGCATTATACATGATGCCACGATGGAACATCTACTATGAAATAACTTTGTAAAGAAAAGCTAATACTGTATGGTTTTATGCTGGGTGCTCCTGTTTGATGCAATTACTTAAGTTTCTGGATGTTTGGATTTAGATCCTGGAGCATGGTGATAATATCAACAATATACAGTACATCAAAGTAGCTGATGTTTGGCACAACATAAATTAGCAAATGCCTGTATATGTGGACTTTGGCATGACTTTCAACAGTGTACCATAAACCACAAAAGGCTGAAAATTAAACTGGAAGGGTGAGGCATTCAAAGGAGTGTCCTAGCATGGACAAGAGACTTAATTCATGACCACACGCAGTGTGTGGTGATTAATGACACAAAATGGTCATGTGTTCTGTGACATGCAGTGTACCATTGGGCAGTATGTATACTATTGGGCCCATTGTTGTTTGTTTATGGTACTTCATAAATGACATGTCAGAAGCTATACACTCCTCTATACAAATGTTTGTGGACAATGCCAAGTTATTCAGAGAAATTAAGAACCAAACAGATCATGAAGAGCGACAGAAAAATCTCTTGTCAGCTTCAAGAGCGGCCAAAGAAATGGCTGTTAAGATTCAATGTCGTGAAATGCAAGGCGATGCACCTAGATCATACCAACAGTAAGAAGGTGTATCACATGATCCAACGGTAAGATGAAACAGCATTATCGATGACCAAATGCGAAAAGGACCTGGATGTGCATGTTGAATACGAACTGAAGTTCTTGGACCATTGTGAGAAGGTGAATCAAGCTGTTCAAAAATGAGATGCTTTCCTGTTTGGAGTATTGTTAACCAGTCTGGTCCTTGATATATGCTAGAGAATGCCAGTTAATCGAAAACTTCCAAAGGAGGGTCATCAGACTGATGCCTGAACTATGGCACCTTAGTTACCCTGAGAGATTAGAATGCCTGCAGTAGTCCAGCTTATACTATAGGCAGGCAAGGGGATGACTTAACACTCTTGGGTTTGGATAGCCACTCTCCCATGAGACACTTTGGGTTCTGGCCTGTTACTCACCCCACAGTGCTAGACTGCACCACATGAGACATAATTGTACACAATGAGTAATAGCAAGTTTGCTATTTGATATAAAAAGGTGGGATTTGTTGCAATAGCATTGTTAATAAATTATCTACAAACAGTTATACTGTAAAGGAGTAATCATGATAAATAAAAAATATTTCTTTATGTAAGCATGTGTAGAACACAATTTTTTTTTATGCTTAATGAAAACGTTTATACATCACTTTATACCTTCCTTATTTCATGTGATTGCAATTTGAAACTTATTCTGTTATAAAGCTTACTGATTTAGCAAAAAATAGTTATATTTTGTTAGGGCTGTGTAAATTTTGCATTCTGATGCGTGTGCCCATGCCAGACAAGCTATCACTTACACCAGAAGGGCCAGGGACACCGGGAGAGGCATTTTTTACATTTTCCCTTTCCTTCACCCTTGTCAGCAACAAGAGACATGGTTAAAAACTCACAACACTGTTTTGAATAAATTAAATCACTGTGATGCACAAGAAATCAGCACAAGTAACAAGAAAATGTGTGGAATTTGTGGGTCAAGGTTATATCCTAGGTCCTTTAAACACAGATGGGAGACTGGTATGGTGTGGTAACCTTTGAGTGCAGTCTATATATAGTTGCCAGATCATGGCGTCGTTCCCAAATATGCGACTTGCATATCTAGACTTCATACGAAAGCAAAATTATTTTACTGTATATTGCAGCCTATAAGTCGACCGGGCATTTAAGACAACCATAATTATTTCAACTGAAATTGTTGATCTAGGCCTATACCTGGCAGGTAAGTTGACCCCCCCCACCCAAACTGCAATTTGAAAGTATCAGCTAAAATTGCCCACATATACTTTCTAATAGTTCTCCCAGGTTTTGTTTTGGTAATACAGTACAGATACACTGTGTTGGCAGTACAGTATATGCAGCAACAAACAAATGAAGTCTACACTCTCTGGTACTGGTAAATGAATAAAATATTTATTTATAACTAACACAATAAACTGTATACAGTACTGTACGGGGGGTCCCCGAGTTATGAAAGCCCAACTCACGAACACCCACTGATACAAACGAGGTCCCATAAGGTCAGTTATTTTAAGAGTCTGACATAGGTACAACTTGGTTCATAGTATTAACGTACGAGAACTAGTTGGCATGGCACAGCAACGAGGTGGAGCGGCGGGTGGGGAGTAATGCGCCACCCAGCCACGTGCCTTGAGGGAGCGTCAGTACGCCTTACCCTCACCTCAGTAATGTTTGTGATCAAGTGCACACTGTTGTTTTATTCTTATTAACTCAATTTTTCTGCCCTCATCATGTCTCCCAAATAGTAGTGATAGTAGTGCATCCAAGGAAAGGAAAACAATTACAGCGGAAGAGGAAAGTTGTTGTAATTAAAAGTTTTTAAAAAGGCAAAACACCCTCAGTCATTGGCAAAGCATTGGGCTTCAGTTGGTCAACTATCGGAACAATTTTGAAAGATAAACAGAAAATTCTTGGTATATGTAAAATGATCTACACCAATGCACTCAACTGTGATAAAAAAAAAAGTGGAATGTTAATTGAAAGGAAAGATTGTTATTGATACGGGTGGACGATCAGCCAGCTCAAGGTTTCAATGTACAGTATTTGCCGGCATATAAGACGTGTCTTACGGACGGGAGGCCGAGCGCCATAGGTGGTGGTGCCTAGCTAGGGAGTCTGGGACTAGCAGTAGTCCACTAAGCACAAAAATTGTGTTTCGATAGCGAGTTTTTTCCCAGCTGAGAAAAGATGCCCGCCCCCTCCTCAAGAGTTACAGCTGATTGGCTGTTGCAAATCTGTCCGATTTTGTCCTGAAGTAATGACGTATTTCTAAACGAGTTTATTCATAATCGTTGGGATGACCGTTTCTGATGAGAAAGATATTTAACTAAATTATATAAAAATGCATACATTCATTACTTCAAACATAAGCACGTAGGAAATATTACACAACCGTTAGCAGAGGCGGGAAAAACATGAAGTTGTTCGCAGTCATATTTCCCGCCTCGGCAAACGGTTGTGTAATATTTCAATGCGATTCTGAACTTTTAAAACGTTGTTTTTGCATAATGTAGTATTACTGATACGTAATTTGTCTTTGCATGCCTTATTGTGGGTAAAAATAAGTATATATTAAATGCATCCTCCGAAAGCATGAATTTGCTACCAGAGAACAGTAAATTCATGTATAATAGTTCTGATAAACTTCCTACGTGCTTATATTTCAAGTAATGAATGTATGTATGTTTATATAATTTAGCTAAATATCTTTCTCGTCAGAAACGGTCATCCCAACGATTATGAATAAACTCATTAAGAAATACATCATTACTTCAGGGCAAAATCGGACAGGTTTGCAACAGCCAATCAGCTGTAACTCTTGAGGAGGGGGCGGGGCATCTTTTCTCAGCTGAGAAAAAATGCACTATAACAATATTACTAATAATTAAATACTGAAAAACAAGCCAAATTATCACAATCTATTCTCACAAACTTACGGCAAATTTGCCGAAGACGTAAATAATGGCTTACATTGGCTTAACATCAGAGGGAAGCTCACAACATCTCACTGTACCTCCTTCCCGATATGTTAAATTGTTAAATTGCACCAGAAAATGAAGGTCAGATTTGAGTAAAATGCACCATAATACACACAAAAAAATTTGTATCAAAACCTGAGGATAGCCAATGAACGAATATTTACCAGCTATTTTACCGTGAGTGCGCCCTGATTGTACTTTGTATAATATGATCGGGTAAAATAACGTAGTACGAACTTAGCCGGTCACGGCAAAATATCCACTGCCTTTAAGGAATACACAGTTTACATACTAGGTATACTAGCTTTAAAGGTCAATATATAGGACTAACCACGGACGAGTTATTTTTATTACTGCTTATTTTCTTACATTATTTTCATCAGTGAGTTGTGGAACCCGCCAACACAGT
Organism: Homarus americanus; assembly: GCF_018991925.1. Classification (NCBI taxonomy): domain Eukaryota; kingdom Metazoa; phylum Arthropoda; class Malacostraca; order Decapoda; family Nephropidae; genus Homarus; species Homarus americanus. Next base: position 7,298,914 of record NW_024715228.1, read on the forward strand.
AAATCACTCCACCGCCCGGGGCGCATAGACCGATGCAGCCGTATCATCTCACGTCCAGAAATGCCTCAAATTTCACAGTATCATAGTAAGTTCTTTCGGCGGAGACCCCCGGTAAGGAAGTTAGGTTAGGTAGGTTTGTTTGGTTAGGTTGGTGAGGTCTGTTTTTCACACCACAAATGTTAAGTAACGTTTATTTAAAAAAAAATTTCCACAAACTACAAGTGTCCACTATCATATAACAGTGAAAATCCGGCGTTTTTATAATTGTTTTCAATCAATTTCGCTCACAGGTTAGTCCTACATAATTACCGCTTTAAAATACTATAAGGCAAATCATACCATTAAATACACCCAAATCTTGTCACTTTCTTCATAATGACTTAATCTTGTTGGAGGCACCAGCTGACGAGTTGAGTCAAATGAGCGTTGGAGCTGAAACCACAATAATACCTAGAGCGCACTCACGGGAAAATAGGGTAAAGGTGTAGATAACGGCTACCACCAGAAGGAATTGTCCGAATTGGTTGAAATTTTTTCGACACACTAATATTAAGATATTAAACACAAAAATGGAAACGACAATGCATAAAACCTAATAGAGCCTGACCTAACTCCTAGCCAGGGCCTCTGCCCTCGGATCCCCGGCAGGCCTAACCTGGACCCCTGGTAGGCCTAGCTTAAACTAACCTAAATTTTTCAGTAGTTAAAAACGTTGGGGCGCGCCATATCTGAAAGTACAATACCTTAGTAAGAAGTGGAAGGACCAGGGATACGTAAGAATTGGATAGAATGATCGTCTTTCTCGTAAAACTCGGAAATACTTAAAATAATTGTAGGAGCACAAACGACAACCAACCTCCACCACAGCCATTGTGAAACTGGCCAAAAAAATTAAAATCATACCCAGGCTGCTTCCTTTGAGAAAAATCAAATGTAATTGGTCGAAAAAAATTTGTGTGATGATATCAATACCTCACTGGTCACAACTGGATAACGTCAGTCAACACTGCGCATGAGTGATGCTCAAATAACATCTCCTCACAATTGTGTCGCTACTATCCATTTCCGCCTGGTATATATGGGATTCAAAATGCTCAGAATAGTGAGATCTAAATGTTTCAGTAGTTTATAACTTTCGGGCGAGCTATGTCCGAAAGTAAAATAATACCAGTCTTTGGTCTGGGGCATGAACAACGGGTTAGGTTATGTTAGGTTTTCTTGGTTCGTTGGTAATATAATTTGTTATTTATTCTAAAAAAGAAATCCAACTTTTTCTGTTATGGTTGTTGGGTGGAGGGGAGGTTTCTCTATTTTATAAAAAGAAAAAATAAAGGATTTCCGGTGGAAATGAATATGAAATACTTTCGTTCGAAACTCATCAAAATACATAGGAAAAACCTTCTTTTTAATATCAAAATAAAGAGCTGGGTGTGATACTATAAATTAACCAAAAATTAAAATAAAATACGTAAAATCCTGACAGAAAGTTGTCGTTTCGGTATTATTGCGTTTACACACAGTTCATTCCTACCACTAATCTATTATCATATTCAAATAAGACGTCTAATTATAAGATAATTTTCATCTATTACATTACCGGCGGAAATGTATAGTAACGGAGATAGCTTTTCCAAAATTTTTTATTTTCTTCCATTAACCTCCCGCCATTATCGTCTGCCTCTCAACCAACACTGCGTGACTCTCGCGTCTCCTTCATAAATCATGACGCGCATGCATACCCGTACACATCACGCGGCTAATCAAAAGCATTTTTGCTTTTGGAACCAATTAAAATGATTTTGGGTTTAATTCAGAGTATATTTGGCCTAATCAAAATCGAGTTTTATTTTGGGTCTTATATTTTGAAATTCAAGTTCAGTTTCAACCATGGAAGTCTGCGATGGATGTCACTTAAAGTATATGGAGCTGATTGAGAGTTTTGGGGGGAAAAAAAGTAGAAACTATAGCATTTTTTCGATCACATGGTGTTCTTCCAACCTCAGTAAAGTGTACTAAGAGCAAGACTGAATGTAAATATCACAAAGACCAACATATGTGGTGTTGGGTAAGAATCCCAGAATGCAACGACGAACAAGAACCAGGCCAATAAGATGAGAAATAGGTGAGTCCATCATATGGTGGGAGTCAGTTTGGTTAGGTTTTTGTTTTTCTAGTGTTTTTTTTTTATTTTTTAGTAGCTTAGCCACTTTTTTTTCGGAAAACGTCAAACGAAAAAAAATCGCTAAAAAACCCGGCTAATCTCCGCCAAATATGAAGGTCATACTCGGTCTAAACACACACAAATACACCAGAAAAACATATTTTTGACTTGCTAAAAGTGAACGGTGTGACAATGCAAATTTACCGTCGTTTCTTCTAATATACTTAAAATAATCAAAGCAATAAGTACAGCAAGCATAAAGAAAATTAACAAACAACTTGTGGTGGGTGCCGTCTAAGCCGGTTACGGTAAAATATCCACTGTGATTGTTAATAAGACTGAGTATTGGCTCCCACTGCTAACCTTGTATACCAGGAGAGTTTTTCAATGTTCTTGCCATAAATAATTTAAGGAATACACAGCTTACGTACTAAGTATACTAGCTTTTATATATAAGGCAAATCATACCATTAAATACACCCAAAATTTGCTATTTTCTCTTTCTTACCGACAGCTTTAATTTGGTCAGAGGCACCAGCTGATGGGTTGAGTCAAATGAGAGTTTATTGTTCTATTGGGTAATACTATATTATTTAAAATCTCATAAGTTAATTAAATTATATTAATATAAACATATATCCAACTTATATTCAACATATCATTACAATAAAAATGATATTTCGTTAAGTATTTACAAATATTTACATTGCAGGACTTGATTTGATATTTGATTTTTTGTACACCGGCAAGCAAATTCGAGATCATTATTAATTATACAAGAACATACACGAATAAGTTTGGTCTAGAATGAATATCAGACTTTTTCCTACAAAAATTCTAAGGTACATTATTAAAAAATGTGCACGTGATACTTGGGTATTAGCAGACAACAAATCAGACGGTGCTAGCGTCAAATTCAGTCTACTTGGTAGTCCAATTTACAGTATATATATATATATATATATATATATATATATATATATATATATATATATATATATATATATATATATATATATATATATATATATATCATGTAGATCCACAATGAAAACGTTGATAAGCTAAATCTTGGCAAAATCACACAGGAAAAAGGGAAACAATAGAGTATCTTAGCTTTCGTCTTTATTCAAGACATCTTCAGAGGCAACTGAATTACAAGGACCAAGAGCATGAGGTCAGGTCATAAACACGACATCCACGAATCCGCACAGCAACACCACCACACACACAAAGGAGCTTAAACAAAAGGGTGACGTAACTAGTCATGTTAAGTCAGGTCAAAAATATGGGACCCACTAATCATCTATCCTACATCCAACTCGAATGTTTTCAAAGCATTTTTAACTTTGGGCCACTGACAAAGAAATTTGTATTACATATTATCACCCCAGAAATGGGTCACAGCTCAAGATTGAAGAAGCCGCAAGTTTAGAAAACGGCACCGAGTGTGAGTTCTTTCAAGACCAGACTTGACCAACACAGGAGCAGGTTCAGGTACATTCATAAGCCGGTGCATGCCCAGTACCTGCCAACAGTGCGTGACCCAGAGCCAGTACATGATTAGTACTTGCCAACAGTGCGTGACAGAGACGTGACCGATCGCCCAAGCGGCTAACGAGCCGATTAGTGGTAAAGAGGCTAAAAGTAAAAAGTTAACTAGTTTGAAAATGTGTCTTTAGATATTATCTTAGGTGTCAATCATATCCCCAAGTATTCTGCGATACAAAGTTAATGAAATCCCCCAGCTTCCTCTGAGTCTTAAGTTTTTCTTCAGCTCAGATACCAGTGCAGTTGTTTATCCCTCAGAATCACCAAGGAAACTGTTTCACAAATTTATCACTCTTTAGGATGTGCCACTCAATTGAATCTCCCATGGAAAAAATGCAAGGCGTCCAATTTTCAATCAAAATCCTTATGAGGATATTGTTTTCCAGTTTTAGTCAAAGGTGTAGTGGATTTCTCCCCTACAAACAGCGCTGTTTGTCGCTGAGTAGCCGACCCCGCGAATTCCCCAGTGTATGCCTTGTGGTCTGGGTCAACCAGCGCCGCCATACATCACGGAGGTCAACTACTAAGCCACGCCTACTCCGGCTATTTAAGACCTGACCTCGTGGTGACCTCTCTCTTCTTCTACTGTAGCTATAGCCGCAGCAAGCTACACCTCCTCCTCCGCCGCTGCCTGGCGGCCCTCGCTCCCGCCGGCGAGCATGGCGACCCACAAGCTGTCCTCCTCTGAGCATCCTCACCAACCAGCTCTCTCTACATCACGCTTGTAACCACGCTGCCACTTCCCAGCACCAAGCTGCATTGTACATCCAATATAACATGTATACAGAGAGCACATTGTGAGTTTCCTTTCTCTAACCATCCTGAGTGTGAACCCAAATAACCCGTACCCCACAAAGGCAGGGAAATGATGAAGCTGGAGCCCTGCTGGTTGCCAAACTGGAGCAAGTTGGGAAAGAGATCCTTGCTAAGACTGAGGAAATAGCAGATAGAATGGAGGTGGTTGCTAAGAGGAGTTATGCTGACATATTAGCAGGGCCACGTGAGAGGGCGGGGAGTAATGCAGGATCAGAACAGGTTCTACAGCAGATTGGGACTCTGAAGAAGTGTGTCGAAGAAATGAACACCAGGAACGTTTCCAGCGCAGGAACAATGTAATAGTTTTTGGAGTCCCAGAGAGCCAGGCGGAGGGAACTGTGAGTAAGGTAACACACGATAAGACGCTGTTTCAAAATATTTGTACAGAGGTTCTGAAGATTCCATCAACCCCTCAGGATGTGAGGAGGCTGGGACAAAAACAGGGGGATAAGCCTCGTCCCCTCAGGATCGCACTAGCGAGCGGGGAAGAGAAATGGCAGGTTATTCGGCAGGCAAAAAACTTAGCAAGGAGTGAGGCATTTCGGGATGTATTCATTCACCCAGATCGCACGGTAATACAGAGGGAACAGCACAAGAAGCTCCTGCAGGACTTGAAGCAGAAGAGTTAAGGAAGAACGGGGACGGGTGTACATGGGTTATACTCAGGGGGAGGGTAGTGGAAGCAAGTGTGCCGACACAGGGCCAGGGGGCACCAGTGCACCCTCCACCCGCTCTAACCCCAACCCGGGAGGCGGCACCAGCTCCGCCTACCGGACAGGAGAAGGCGAGCGCCGTGTAAACAATTACATTTCTAACCACACCCTGCAAAATACAGTGTACTTAGCAAATGGTGTAAAATTAAATTAAAGAGAGGGGACTTACTTATCGTCGGGTGTATCTACAGATCCCCAAACTGTGGCCCACTAAATCAAAGAAACTTAAGAACCTTAATAAACAACGCGGCAATGCTAAACACTAGCCACCTCTTTATCACGGGGGACTTTAACTATGGCGACATCGACTGGAGAAACGAGTCCACCCCAAATGACTTGAATAACCCTGCTACTCTTATTGTAGAAACTCTGAGAGATAATTTTCTGTTCCAACATTTTAGAGACCCGACACATTACAGAGGGGAGCAAACACCCAAGCAACTTGACCTCATCATAACAAACGAGGAGGGTATGGTAGCAAAACTGGAACACCTTGCCCCAGTTGGCACCAGTCACCATATAGTGTTGTCATTCAGATTTAACTGTTACCTAGTTCAGGATAAGGCCAGGCCAAGGTGCAAATATTACAAGGGAAATTACAACGGGATGAGGGAAGAGATGAGTGGTATCAACTGGCCTGACTCATTAAGGTACAAGAACACAGACACTACGTTGAATATCATAAAGTGACCCGTTTATCGATAAATATATACCCAAGACCCAGGGCAGGATTCAGGAGTGGGCAAAGTGGGCAGCTGCCCAGGGGCCTCCACATATTACAATATTTTATTCATTTGGATTATTTTTATTTTCATTCTTTAAAATTCATGTTTATCTTTTCCATCACTTAAAACCATGTTCAGCAAGAAGTGTGATAGAAATTAGGCTAGCTACTCCTTGAAATTCACGAATACCTGGTTTTCTATGAACAGTATATTTTTAATGAATGCTATTGTTTGTGTTGCTAATAATATATTTAGAATTCCACAAACATATATTGATTAAAAATGAACTACATGGAATAACGAAATTGAGATTAAAAAAAACAAATAAAATATTTGTTTCATTATCACTTCCATTACGAATGCCATCAGGGCTCTGTGTTTGTTAACAGTCGGTCGGAGGGAATTGGGAATTTGTACACTATCAATAAATATACAGTTAATTAAAAATTTCTCAATGTTCTAATTTCCTCAATATAACTGCATATGGCTTCAAAATTCTCCAAAGAAGTGTTCAAATTTCAAAATTTTCCCGGGGGGCTTACAGCGCCCCCCGGAACTCCCAGATGTTTAGGCTCGCTTCACTCGCCACACCACCCTCTTGGGTAGTTATAATGAGGGGGGCCTCCACAAAGAGGCTGCCCATGGGCCTCCACAGGTCTAAATCCGGCACTGTTCCTCCATGGAGCTAGCGAGGTCAAGTTGGGTCAACACTTTTCAACAACGACATCCTGTGAGGAGCACGGACAACAACCTGACGCGTATCCTGTAAGGCGCCTTGCCTCACAGGATGCGCGTGAGAGAGAGAGAGACTATCATATCACCTGTTACCCAGTGAACACTCACTTAAGTGTTCTCCTATAAGTGCACTAAGACATTTCCCTTAGTATAGAAGAGAAGGTACAATATACTCTCAACTGAACTCAGTACCTGTGAAACTATATTTTTCTTCAATAAAATAAAACCAACAAAGTCTTCAGCCCTGCTACTTATCAAATTAAGAACTAATATATATATATATATATATATATATATATATATATATATATATATATATATATATATATATATATATATATATATATATATATATATATATATATATATATACAAATATATATATTGTGTGACCAACACAATATCTCTCTTTGTTCTAAATGTGCAAAAACAACTGTCCTCAGAGTCCGTACAGTGACAGTGACACCTGGGGCCCTCGCATTTGTCCTACCAGGAGCGACGCCCCAAGGGGCTCTCTCAGGGGTGTTGGCGCTCCCAGGGGCCCTTACAGAGGCGGTGGTGCACACAGAAGCCCTCCCAGGGGCAGCGCACCCCCCCCCTTCCCACCCACGGGACGTCTCAGGGGTGTTGGCGACCGCAGGGACCTTTCCAAAGCGGGGGCGCTCCCAGGGGCCCTGCTAGGAGCAGTGGCACCCCTAGATGGCCCTTCCAGGGGCGGCGGAATCTCCAGGGGCCCTTCTGGGGGAGCGAAGCTACCAGGGGACCTCGCAGGGGTGGTAGCGACCCCAAGTGCGAGCCAAGGGGCGAAGGCGCCCCCAGGGCCATTCCTTAGAGGAAACGTCTCCGCCAACGACTCTCTTCATGGTCAGAGGGTGCCCCCAGGGGACCTTCCAGAGGCGGTGGCGCCCCAAGGGGCAGCTGTACCCTCATGGGCCCTCCCAAAGGCCCTACCAGAGGTGTCTCTTGCCTGGAGACTTATAGCTTTTGGTCGTATTGTTGTACATATTGCATACGTCCAGCAATCCCTTACTTAACTGTGATTGGTGGACTAAAATGTAAATGCAATTACCAGCCAATAGGAGAACAGAGCAGTCAGTCAGCACAACACCCCAACTTATGTTTTCCTGTTGTATATTTATTCTCCTTTACATTGTTGATGGTGAGATAATACTGGAAATGCGATGGACGGTGTCTTTATTCATATCCTCCCATTGCTCTAAATGTGCAAAAACAACTGCCCCCACGGTCAATCCAGTGATAGTGCCCCCTGGGGCTCTCCCATTTGCCCTGCCAGGTGCGTCGCCCTTAGGGGCTCTTCCAGGTGTGTCGGTGCCCCCAGGGACCCTGCCAAGGGTGGCGGCGCTCCCAGGGGCCCTGCCAGGGGCGGTGACGCACCCAGGGGCCTTCCCAGATGCGGTGGCGCCCACTTGGTCCATCCCAGGGACACCGGTGTCCCCAGGGGAGCTCTCCGGTGTGGTGGCCCCCCAGGGGCCCGCCAAGGGGTAACGTCGACCCCAGGGGCCCGCCAATGGGTAACGTCGCCCCCAGGGGCTCTTCTTAGGGGAAGCGTTGACCCCAGGGGCTGTCCTCAGGGTCAGAGGTGCCCTCAGGGGCCATTCAGATGCGGTGGCGCCCCAAGGGCCTGCAGTACCCTCAGGGGCCTTCCAAGGGGCCCTACGAAAGGCGTCCACTGCCTGGAGACTTATAGCTTTTGGTCGTATTGTCGTACATATTGCATACGTCCAGCAATTCTTTACTTAACTGTGATTGGTGGACTAAAATGTAAATCCAAGTAACAGCCAATAGGAGATCAGGGCAGTCAGTCAGCACAACACCCCAGCTTATGTTTTCCTGTTGGATATTTATTCTCCATTACATTGTTGATGGTGAGATGATACTGGAAATGCGATAGACAGTGTTATAATTCATATCTCCCATTGTTTTAAATGTGCAAAAACAACTGCCACCACGGTCAATCCAGTGATAGTGCCTCCTGGGGCCCTCCAATTTGCCCTACCAGGTGCGTCGCCCTTAGGGGCTCTCCTGAAGGTGTCGGTACCCTCAGGGGCCCTCCCAGGGGCCCTATCAGAGGAGCCCCATGCCAAGAGTTCTATAGCTTTGGGTCGTGGTGTTGTACATATTGCATACGTCCAGCAATCCCTTACTTAACTGTTATTGGTGGACAAAAATGTAAATCCAAATAACAACCAATAGGCGAACAGAGCAGTCAGTCAGCACAACACACCAGCTTATGTTTTCCTGTTGGATATTTATTCTCCTTTACATTGTTGATGGTGTGATGAAACTGGAAATGAGATGGCCGGTGTATTTATTCATATCTCCCTTTGTTCTAAATGTGCAAAAACAACTGTCCCCAGGGTCCCTACAGTGACAGTGCCCCATGGGGCCATCGCATTTGTCCTACCAGGTGCGACGCCCCCAGGGGCTCTCCCAGGGGTGTTGCCGCTCCCAGGAGCCCTACAAAGGGAGGGCGGGTCGGCAGGGTCCCTGCAAGGGGTTATGGCGCCCTCCTTGGTCCTGCCACAGGCGGTGGCTCCCTCAGGGGCCCTGCCAGGGAAAGTGGTAGCCCCAGAGGCCCTCCCAGTGGGCAGCAGCGCTTCCAGGTGGCCGTCTCACGAACGGCGGAGGCCTCAGGGGACCTGACATGGGCTGTGGCGCTCCCAGGGGCACTTACAGGGGCGGTGGTACCTACAGAAGGCCTACCAGGGGCAGTGGCTCCCCCACAGGACGTCTCAAGGGTGTTGTCGCCCCCAGGGGCCGTACCAAGGGCGGGGACGCCCCGAGCGTCCATTTTAGGGGTGATGGCGCCCACCGGGGCCCTTCCAGAGGCGATGGTGCTCCTATAGGACCTCCCAGAGACAACTTCGCCCCAAGGTGGCCCTTCCAGGGGCGGCGGAGTCCCCAGGGGCCCTTCTGTGGAGCGGAGCTCCTAGGGGACCTCGCAGGGGTGGTAGCGACCACAGGGGCTTGTCAAGGGGCGAAGGTGCCCTCAGGGCTATTCCTTAGGGGCAACGGCTACGCCAAGGACTCTCTTCATGGTCAGCGTTGCCCCGAGGGGACCTTCCAGAGGCGGTGGCGCCCCAAGGGGCAGCTGTACCCTCATGGGCCCTCCCAGAGGCCCTACCAGAGGCGTCTCTTGCCTGGAGACCTATAGCTTTTGCTCGTATTGTTGTACATATTGCATACGTCCAGCAATCCCTTACTTAACTGTGATTGGTGGACTAAAATGTAAATTCAAGTAACAGCCAATAGGAGAACAGAGCAGTCAGTCAGCACAACACCCCAGCTTATGTTTTCCTGTTGGATATTTATTCTCCTTTACATTGTTGATGGTGTGATGATACTGGAAATGCGATGGGCGGTGTATTTATTCATATCTCCCTTTGTTCTAAATGTGCAAAAACAACTGTCCCCAGGGTCCCTACAGTGACAGTGCCCCCTGGGGCCCTCGCATTTGTCCTACCAAGTGCAACGCCCCCAGGGGCTCTCCCAGGAGTGTTGGCGCCCCCAGGACCCCTACCAAGGAAGGAGGCGCCTCCAGGGTCCTTGTCAGGGGTGATGGCGCCCCCAGGTGACCTGCCAGAGGCGGTGGCTCCCTCAGAGGCCCTGCCAGGGGAAGTGGCGCCCCCATAGGCCCTCCCAGAGGACAGCAGCTTTCCCAGGGGACCTCTGAGAGGTAATGGCGCCTCCAGGAGGCCGTCTCATGAAAGGCGAAGGCCTCAGAGGACCTGACCTGGACTCTGGCCCTCCCAGGGACCGTTACAGAAGCGGGGATGCCCACAGAAGCCCTCCCAGGGGCAGCAGCTCCCCCATGGGACGTGTCAGGGGTGTTGGCCCTGAAGGGCCCTACCAAGGGCGAAGGCGGCCCCAGGGGTCTTGTTAGGGGTGATGGCGCCCACCGTGGCCCTTCCAGAAGCGGTGGCGCCCCCAGGGCCCCTGCCAGGGGCAGCAGTGCTCCCATGGGACCTCCCAAGGACATCGGCGCCCCCAGGTGGCCCTTCCAGGGGCGGCGGAGTTCTCAGGGGTCATTGTGGAGGAGCGGGGCTCCCAGGGGACCTCGCAGGGGGGGGTAGCGACCCCAGGGGCTCGCCAAGGGGCGAAGGCGCCCCCAGGGCCATTCCTTACGGGCAACAGCTCTTCCAATGACTCTCGTTATGGTCAGCGGTGCCCCCAGGGGACGTTCCAGAGGCGGTGGAGCCCCAAGGGGCGGCGGTACCCTCATGGGCCCTCCCAGAGGCCCTAACAGAGGCGTCTCTTGCCTGGAGACCTATAGCTTTTGGTCGTAGTGTTGTACATATTGCATACGTCCAGCAATCCCTTACTTAATTGTGATTGGTGGACTAAACTGTAAATCCAAGTAACAGCCAATAGGAGAGCAGGGCAGTCAGTCAGCACAACACCCCAACTTATGTTTTCCTGTTGGATATTTATTCTCCTTTACATTGTTGATGGTGTGATGATACTGGAAATTCCATGGGCGGTGTTTTTACTCTAATCACCCATTGTTCTCAATGTGCAAAAACAACTTCCCCCACGGTCAATCCAGTGATAGTGCCCCCTGGGGCTCTCCCATTTGCCCTACTAGGTTCGTCGCCCTTAGGGGCTATTCCAGGAGTGTCGGTGCCCCCAGGGGCCGTGCCAAGGGTGGTGGCCCACCCAGGGGCCGTGCCAAGGGTGGCGGCACAGCCAGGGGCCCTGCCAGGAGCGGTGGCGCACCCAAGGAAGGGCCTTTTCAGGTGGGGTGCAAAGTCCCTCCCAGGGGCATCGGTGCCCCCAGGGAACCTCTCAGGGGTGCTGGAGCCCCAAGGGGTCTGCCAAGAGGTAACGTCGCCCCAGGAGCTCTTCTTAGAGGCAGCGATGCCCCCAGGGGCTCTCCTCAGGGTCATCAGTGCCCCTAGGGGACCTTCCAGAGGCGGTGGCGTCTCAAGAGGCTGCAGTACCCACAGGGGTCTTCCCATGGGCCTAGCCAGAGGCTTCCCCTGCCTTGAGACTTATAGCTTTTGGTCGTAGTGTCATAGATATTGCATACGTCCAGCAATCCCTTACTTAACTGTGATTGGTGGACTAAAATTTAAATCCAAGTAACAGCCAATAGGAGAACAGATCATTCAGTCTGCAGAACACCGCAATTTATGTTTTCCTGTTGGATATTTATTCTCCTTTCGTGGTGTGATGATACTTGAATGAATGAATAAAGGCTAGTGACAGGGGGGAAAGAGGTTCAGGGGACGGATAAAGAGAGGATTGAAGTGAATTTTAGAAGGAGAGAAAAGGTGCAGTCGCTAAACACCGCTTGCGTTATTTTGGGTTTTAAGTTGGAGGCAGCAGCAACCTCCCCGATCGCGGCGAGGAGGTGGCAGGACCCTGGGTCATGTAAGCGTCAGGTCAAACGTCAGGTGCGTGTCAGGTTGGGCAATAGTTTCTCAGTACTTGGTCCGCTTGATTGGGTATGGTGTTTTCTTGTTTGGAGGAAATATCATGGTCTTCTGTCTTGGTATTGTTAGCTTGAAGTTGATTTTCCTCTTTTCCTCCTCTTCTTGCTCTCTTGGACTGTCCATTCAGTACTGTTTGGGTCCTGTTCTTCGTCGTCATCGTGCCCTAGGTGTTCGTAGATGTGGATGAAGTCGGAGAATGGTGAGCTTGGTCTCGTGGGCTTCTGCCCCTGGGTTCTCGTGGTGTTCTTGTTTCTTGGTAACGTGTCTTTTCTTGGTCTTCTTTTCTTGATTTTTCTTTTCTTGTTTTTTCTTGTCTTGGGTGAATGATACTGGAAATGCGATGGGCGGAGTAATTATTCATATCTCCCTTTGTTCTAAATATGCAAAAACAACTGTCCCCAGGGTCCCTACACTGATAGTGCCCCCTGGGGACCTCACATTTTTCATGTCAGGTGCGACGCCCCAAGGGGCTCTCTCAGGGGTTTTGGCGCCCTCAGGAACCCTACCAAGTGAGGGGGCGCCACCAGGGACTCTGCTAGGGGTGATGGCGCCCACAGAGTCACTGCCAGAGGTATTGGCTCCCTCAGGGGCCCTGCCAGGGTAAGTAGCGCCCCCCAGAGGCCATCCCAGTGGGCATCGGGGCTCCCAGGGGTCCTCTGAGATGTAACGGCGCCTACAGGTGGTCGTCCCACGAACGGCGGAGGCCTCAGGGGACCTGAAATGGGCTTTGGCTCTCCTAGGTTCTCTTACAGAGGTAATGGTGCCCACAGAAGCTCTCCCAGGGGCAGCGGCCCCCCACGGGACGTCTGAGAGGTGTTGGTGCCACAGGGACCCTACCAAGGGCGGGGACGCCCCCAGGGGCCCTGCCAGGGATGATGGCGCTCACCGGGACCCTTCCTGAGGCGGTGATGCCCTCAGGTGCCCTGCCAGGAGTAGCGGCCCTCCCATGGGTCCTCCCAGGGATAACGGCACCCCTAAGTGGCCCTTCCATGGGCGGCGAGGTCCCCAGGGGCCCTTCTGGGGGAGCGGGACTCCCAGGGGATCTCGCAGGGGTGGTAGCGACCCCAGAGGCTTGCTAAGGGGCGAAGGCGCCCCCAGGGCCATTCCTTACAGGCAACAGCTCCGCCAAGGACTCTTTTCATGGTCAGTGGTGCCCCCAGGGAACCTTCTAGAGGCGGTGGCGCCCCAAGGGGCAGCTGTACCCTCATGGGCCCTCCCAGAGGCCCTACCAGAGGCGTCCCCTTCCTGGAGACCTATAGCTTTTGGTTGTAGTGTCGTACATATTGCATACGTCCAGCAATCCCTTACTTAACTGTGATTGGTGGACTAAAATGTAAATCCAAGTAACAGCCAATAGGAGAACAGGGCAGTCAGTCAGCACAACACCCCAACTTATGTTTTCCTGTTGGATATTTATTCTCCTTTACATTGTTGATGGTGAGATAATACTGGAAATGCGATGGGCGGTGTTTTTATTCATATCTATCATTGTTCTAAATGTGCAAAAACAACTGCCCCCACGGTCAATCCAGTGATAGTACCCCCTGGGGCTCTCCCATTTGCCCTACCGGGTGCGTCGCCCTTAGGGGTTCTCCCAAGGGTGTCGGTGCCCCCAGGGTCCCTGCCAAGGGTGGCAGCGCACCCAGGGGCCATGCCAGGGGCGGTGGCGCACCTAGGGGCTTTACCAGGTGCGGTGACGTCCACAGGGGCCCTACCAGGGGCACCAGTGCCCCCAGGGACCCGCCAAGGGGTAACGTCGCCCCTAGTGGCTTTTTTAGGGCCAGCAATGCCCCCAGGAGACCTTCCATAGGCGGTGGCGCCCCCGGGGCTGCGGTACCCACAGGAGCCTTCCCAGGGGCCCTACTAGAGGCGTCCCCTGCCTGGAGATTTATAGCTTTTGGTCGTAGTGCTGTACATATTGCATACGTCCAGCAATCCCTTACTTAACTGTGATTGGTGGACTAAAATGTAAATCCAAATAACATCCAATAGGAGAAGAGAGCAGTCAGTCAGCACAACACCCCAGCTTATGTTTTCCTGTTGGATATTTATTCTCATTTACATTGTTGATGGTGTGAGGATACTGGAAATGCGATGGCCGGTGTATTTATTCATATCTCCCTTTGTTCTAAATGTGCAAAAACAACTGTCCCCAGGGTCCCTACAGTGACAGTGCCCCTTCGGGCCCTTGCATTTGTCCTACCAGGTGCGACGCCCCCAGGGGCTCTCCTAGGGTGGTGACGACCCCAGGAGCCCTACCAAGATAGAGGGCGCCCCAAGGGATACTGCCAGGGATGATGGCGCCCCCAGGGGCCCTGCCAGAGGCGGTGGCTCCCTCAGGGGCCCTGCCAGGGGAAGTGGCGCCCCCAGAGACCCTCCCAGTGGACAGCGGCGCTCCCAGGGGACCTCTGAGAGGTAACGGCGCCTCCAAGTTGCCGTCTCATGAACGGCAGAGGCATCAGGGGACCTGACATGGGCTGTGGAGCTCCCAGGGGCCCTTACAGAGGCGGTGGTGCCCACAGAAGCCCTCCCAGGGGCAGCGGCCCCCCAACGGGACTTCTCTGTGGTGTTGGCCGCCAGGGGCTGTACCAAGGGTAGGGGTAGCCCCAGTGGCCCTGTTAGGGGTGATGGCTCCCAGCGGGGCCCTTCCAGAGGCGGTGGCGCCTCCAGGGGCCCTGCCAGGGGCAGCGGAGTCCCCAGGGGTCATTCTGGGGGAGCGGGGCTCCCACGGGTGGTAGCGACCCTAGGGGCTCGCCAAGGGGCGAAGGCGCCTCCAGGGACATTCCTTAAGGGCAACGAATTCCCCAAGGACTCTCTTTGTGGTCAGTGGTGTCCCCAGGGGGCCTTTCATAGGCGGTGGCGCCCCAAGGGGCTGCAGTACCCACAGGGGCCTTCCCAGGGGCCCTACTAGAGGCGTCCCCTGCCTGGAGACTTAAAGCTTTTGGTCGTAGCGCCGTACGTATTGCATACGTCCAGTAATCCCTTACTTAACTGTGATTGGTGGACTAAAATGTAAATCCAAATAACAGCCAATAGGAGAACAGAGAAGTCAGTCAGCTCAACACCCCAGCTTATGTTTTCCTAATGGATATTTATTTTCCTTTACATTGTTGATGGTGTGATGATACTGGAAATGCGATGGGCAGAGTATTTATTCATATTGTGACAGCACAATTTGTATTATATAAATATATACCCAATGTATATTACCAATGTATTCACCAAGTCATTTATCCATGAGTATGAATCAATTGGTGAGTTGGCATTTCCTCCGCAAGACCAAACCCAGTGCTTCTAGGAATTCGAGGGGATCCCTACACATGAACCATGCGGCGGTCGACAAAATTAAGAAGAAAACCCAGAAATTCAAGACTTGGGTTGGGTCAACCGATGAGCAAGACAGGAGGATGTATGCAAGAGCCAGAAACCAAGCAAAGATAGAGTGTAGGAGGGCTGAAAAGGAGTTCCAGAGGCTGGTTGCAAGCGAGTTCAAGTCAAACCCAAAGGCGTTTTACCGCTATGCAAAGTCGAAATTGAAAACGCGAGTAGGAGTGTCAGACTTGAGGCTTGTGGATGGTAGTTACGCAGATTCTGACCAGGATAAAGCTGAGGCATTGAACAGCTTCTTTTCCTCGATGTTCATAAGAGAGGATGCAGCTAACCTTCCTGCGTTTGAGGACAGACGGTTCGACACAGCACTGACCCACATTGTGTTCACAGAAGAGGGTATTAGAAATAAACTGTTCAGGCTAAAGGTCCATAAGAGTCCCGGCCCTGACATGGTGCATCCTAGAGTGCTAAGAGAGTTGTGCAATGGGCTTGCAGAGCCCCTGAAGATCCTGTTTTGTAAATGCCTGGATGAACAAATGGTCCAGTGAATGGAAAGTGGCTTATGTGAGTCCTATCTTCAAGAAGGGCGATCGGCACTCCACGAACAACTATAGACCGGTGAGCCTGACCAGCATAATATGTAAAGTACTTGAGAGTATTATCAGAGATGCCGCAATGGAACATCTAATACGAAGCAATCTTGTAAAGGATTGCCAACACAGATTTATACCGGGGCGCTCCTGCTTAACACAATTGTTCAAGGTATTGGATATTTGGACCCATATTCTGAAACGGGGTGGTAATATCTACAATATTTACCTAGATTTTGCCAAGGCTTTCGACAGTGTACCCCATGAAAGGCTGAAAATCAAACTGGGAGGGTACGGAATTCGGGGAAATGTCCTAGCATGGGTAGAAGACTTTCTACATGACCGCAAGCAGTGTGTGGTGATTAATGGCACGAAATCGTCATCCGTACCTGTCACAAGTGGGGTACCACAGGGCAGTGTATTGGGCCCGCTGTTGTGTTTGTTTCATAAATGATATGCCTGACGTTGTACACTCCTCCATACAAATGTTTGCCGATGACGCCAAGTTATTTCGAGAACTTAAGAACCAAATGGACTGTGAAGAGCTGCAGAAGGACCTCTGTGGGCTCCAGGAATGGTCGAAGAAATGGCTGCTGAGATTCAATGTCACGAAGTGTAAGAGGATGCACCTGGAGCGTACCAACGGTAAGGAGGCGTATCATATGTCCCAACGGGATGAAGAAACTGCACTAGTTGAGACTGAATGTGAGAAGGACCTAGGTGTGTATGTTGACAATGAGCTGAAGTTCTCGGGTCATTGCGAGAAGAAGGTAAACCAGGCAAATAAATTATTGGGTCTTATAAGAAGGTCGTTCATATATCTAGACGGTCCGTCCCTCGTAACGATCTTCAAGAGTGAAGTGCTTCCCCATCTGGAGTACTGTCACCCCGTCTGGTCCCCTCAGCTACCCTGAGAGATTAGAGCGCCTGAACTTGCCTAGTTTATATTACAGACGGGCAAGGGGTGACCTAGTTGAGGGGGCACTACTCAGTCGAGTGTCCTTACTTGGAGTTGGCGGACGCTCGCCCCACAAGGGGTCACAGCTCAAGATTGAAGAAGCCGCAAGTCCAGAAAACTATGAGGGCAAACTTTTTCGGAGTGAGGGTTGTAAACTCTTGGAACAATCTACCAGAAAGTGTTGTGACGGCACCGAGTGTGAGCTCTTTCAAGACAAGACTTGACCAACACTGGAGCGGGTTCAGGTACATTCAGGAGCCGGTGCATGCCTTCTACGCTTCTCTGTTTTACCCATTCATCATGTGGACATTTCTGTGGACACGCCACTGTTTCCCTCAGACAGCCTGCTTGCCCTCACACACATCATTGTACGAAGTCTGTCATGTTATCTTTGCTTTCTTGTGTGTAGGACTGGGTAGAATTTCTTTCATAATTCAACAGAACTTGATGGAATATTTAAATGAGCATCAAAGATATCTTCCTACAGAAATTTAGGCCTTCTAATTCTTTGTATGGGGTCTTTCATTTATCACTTCCTCTCATAAGAGCCTTACAATAATCCTTTTGAGACTAATGCATTCCTGTGCTCTGCAGTTGCACTCCTGAGTAATGTGTGACTCCCCAATTCCGTGATGAAATTAATGTCCTGCCTCATTCCAACATTCTTTCCATACGCTGACGCCCCAAAGAGGGAAAAATACTCAAACTCGTATAAGGTATGTAATTTGGATTAAAGAAAACAAAGATTTACAATGAAGAGGTATTTTTTACATCTTACATAATAAAGATTCTACAGTCGTGACTAGATTATACAAATACATTGTCGACTACCTGAAGTAAAGGAAAGCATACTGTATCTTCATTATTATGCTAACTACATAATTCTAAACAAAAATCATAAAACTTTCAAAACTGTTCGATAATAACTTTACAAAAACGAGCTGAACTGTAGTTAGTGTAGCATTTCCTTGGTACTGTATA
This sequence comes from Homarus americanus, assembly GCF_018991925.1. Lineage (NCBI taxonomy): Eukaryota > Metazoa > Arthropoda > Malacostraca > Decapoda > Nephropidae > Homarus > Homarus americanus. Next base: position 7,316,930 of record NW_024715228.1, read on the forward strand.
TGAATAATCATGAAAATCATTCCTTAGTCTTCATGTCCTGGAGTCCGGTCTCCTTTTATACTTACACTGGATAGACAACCGCCCGAAAGGCTAGTAAGCTGATACCAAAAAAAAAAAAAAAAAATCATAAACACCAGTGACGTAAACAAGGAATTTTGACTTTGAATCATCATGTACACAATATATTTTAACCGAATTTTCACATGAACAGGAAATTTTATATCTTTGAATGTTCACAGGATCAAAGAATCACTCGGCCCAGGATGAACTCCTTATAAGAAACTGAACGATTGTACTCATCAGCCTAATAATAGAAATACAGTAATTCTTTTATTCTTGGTTGGATAATAAACAATATATAGGATATTTAATACTCTTACCTATATAGTACAAGTAGATAGACTACCTCCACCTACACAATGCAGGTGGATAGACTACCTCCACCTACACAGTACAGGTGGAGAGACTCCCTCCACTTACACAATACAGGCAGTTAAACTCCTTCCACCTACACAGTACAAGTAGATAGAATACCTCCACCTACACAGTACAGGTGGAGAGACTCCCCACACAGTAAAAGCAGATAGATTCCATCTACCTACACAATACAAGGGGATAGACTCCCTCCACCTATATAATATAGGTGGATAGATTCCATCCTCCTACACAATACAAGTGGATAGACTCCTTCCACCTACACAGTACAATAGCACAAGTAGAGAGACTCCCTCTACCTACTCAATACAAGTGGATAGACTCCTTCCACCAATACAGTACATGTGGATAGACTCCCTCCTCCTACACAATAAAGGGAACAAGACCCATTCTATACATACTATATAAACACCATCTAAAATCATCCTTTAAAGAGATCTTTCACTTAAAGTCAAAATAAACATCACAACAACACTAGTTAGCATTACTAATACTCACAAAGTCAGTCACACGCTGATGACCAGCTCACATACATAATTAACAAAGACATTATGATAACCTTAAGAAAAAGATGTAAATGCATATTCGAAATAAAATAGTACAGAATCTCAAGAGGACTAAAGATACTTAAGCAAATGTGTCATTACCATTTCCCTTGCAGTCTAAGACACTGGGGCTATATAGGATACAGCATGGAAATAAAAAAATAAAAAGAGAAGGGTGGCCCGAGTTTAGTTTTCCATTTGATTATACATTACGTCTACGTTGACCACTAAGAAATATTTGTCTTTTAAATATGTAAAGACTTATAAGAGAATTAATGGCAAGCTAAACAACAGCTGATTCACTGCATATTATATATATATATATATATATATATATATATATATATATATATATATATATATATATATATATATATATATATATATATAAAATCAACGACCTCACCAGCAAGGAATCGAACCCTCGACCTACTGGGTGGGACTAGGGAACGCTTCATACCAGCTGGATTCGGTAAAATGCTACTGACACCACATACGAGGCACGGGCAGTTTCCCAATGAGGTTCACGGCGCCATCAGCTCGATGAACAGGCTTTGTGTGAAATATAACAGAGTCTAGAACTGCTTTTAGTGTCCTTGTGGGCTAGCCGGTAAGCGTTCCCTAGTCCCACCCAGTAGGTCGAGGGTTCGATTGCTTGCTGGTGAGGTCGTTGATTATATGTTCAAAGTCCGCGTGTTATATGGACTAAAAATGAAGTATACTGTATAATCACTGATGAAATCTGTTGACATTTTTGATCTTTGAACTTTGACAAGACTATCATCCTGGTGCTAATTCACGGTGGTTTATTAAAACATGGACCTCATCTGAGGCTGCTGGAACGGTGTTAGTCTCAGACTACAATCATAGTCTTACATTCTGTAGTATAATCAAAATAAACACACAAAATTAAATATAAATACAGTAACATTAAAAAACTGTCTGGAAAACTGCGATATAAGTGAGAAATGTATATTAAACCGTTATACACATAACCGTTGTCAAGAGTGAAATGAGGACTTACATACAAAACTATTTAACAAATAATGGAGTGTGTTGCTTTCGTACAGAAACTCTACAAAAGTGTGATCTACTCCTTGATATACAGTACTTCTACAAACTGTGATGAACCTCCAGGAGTCATTAACATGAAAGTTAAGAGAAGAAATAAATTTGTGCCCTGGCAATTTGCATTTTGGATTATTGTTAAGTTATTGCTTAATTTAATTGCCATATTCAGAGGGTGAAGTGGGTGATGGACCTCGACTCTGATGAAAACACGATGGAATGAATATTTATGTGCCAAGTGAGCAGTCAGGGTTATTCAGCAGGGATGCACTGACTAGTTCACTGGAGACAACAAGCACTTCTAATACACTAGAAAGGTAATTAATTATCCATATATTTTGTTTCAAGAATATCCTACAGGTGCTGTTTATCCTCAGCTCTTCTGATGAATATTTCATCTAACAACAGTAATGTTGGATGCCTGCAGGTCAATAGTGTTGATGATGAACAAGTCCATTTATGTTATATATTCGTTTGGTTAGAAATTTGACACTTTAAAAAAATATATTAAATTACGTATTTTTTTTAGCTTTATGATATTAGCATAGTATTATACCTGTACTTACTGGGAAGACAAACAGTGGTGAAAGTACTATTATTGTACATTGTGGTACACTGGTTAGCTCCTTACTCATTGCAGTACAATACTGTACAGTACTACATGAATTGAAGAAATCTTCATACTTTTTCCCAGTAAGTTTTTCTTATCTTTTTTATTATTATATTTCGGCAATTATTCATTTCTTTATCAAATTATTTAAAGTAGAACCTTGAGTGAGTGTTTTGAGCAAGGGTCCTGACACTCGGTGACAGAGAGATAGTAAATTAAATGAATGAACAAGCTGCTGTGTGTATTATCGAATATTAAGTTTGGGAAAATCAATATACAATACAGATATTGATAGAAAATATTGCTTATGTGTTAAAACAAATTGAAGTTCACAGATTTTCTTGCTTAGGTCACCGAGATGCATTCTGGACAAGGCTTCATACCTGTATGTCCAGATCATCCTCATCCGCTGTATAACACTAATTGGTACTGAAACAAGAAAGCTAGTGGATCTGGAATTGCATATAATTATATATAATATCTTGATTCATCCAGTGCTTATTCAACCAACCGCAGTGAGAAGTTGTTCTGTCCCGACTTGATTTGTTGAAATATCCTAAACATCTTAAAGCTGTGACCTCTGGCACTGGCTGGGGATTACACTTTATGGTTTAATCCTTGCATCAACATCACCATCATACAAGCACTGTATCACGGTGTACAGTGTACACCATTGATGGAATCTTCAGCTTTCTCAGACGATATTCATAACCGAAGTTCTTCAGCAGTGTTATGAATATATTTGTCTGTCTTTGAACACTTTCAACTGTATGAATTTCTTTCATCATTTAGGGATGCCATACTGCATTAGTTTATTTTATATGTGGGTGCACCAGGGCATTGCACAACTATCGAAGGTCTTTTAAACAGTATCCAAGTAACTGAATGTTCGCAGGATCTGGCTTCATCATCAGGTTCGCCTTGTTTTCATGTTCATCACCACATCTAGATACTTTTCTTTACCTGTCTTCTTCAACTCAATTGGCTAATTTTTTCCATTTAAACAATATGCTCCGTGATTTCTTTTATCGTTCAAATAAACATAATTTTCCATTTGCCTAGATAAAAGCAAATCAACCATGTACTATCTTGTACTATTTACAGATGTTATCTAGAACCTTTCAATCTGTATTTGGTCTTGATCAGGCAATATCTTGGAACATCTTCGTATCATCAACAAGGAGGTGCACTTCTTAAGTCAAAATTGGGTAAAATATTATTGTTTACGATGAATAAGATCAGACCTAATATAGTCTCTTGTGGAACGCCACTTAACATTACACCCCCAGCCAGTCCCGAAGCAAAATGCAAATTATTCCAATATATTTATATTTTTCTTTAAAAAATATTTGCTTTATACATTGCATTCACCTTCATATACACTGTGTGCTAAGTAATTAAGTTGGATGATTTAACATTGGTAAAATTAAGTTTTTGTAGTTTAACATCTATATTCACCTCATTACTCTGTTTCTGTCTGTGAGGTTTAATGACTGCATTTTTCACTCAAAATAAGTCTGATGCAAGTTATAATGTCTTATCCGTATATAACGACTCAACAACATACCTTCTACGACGAATTAGTCATAATCTGTTTCCATCATGACCTGAATTTTACAGTGCTACTTACATTTGTATATTTCTCAAGGCCTGGGCACTTCAGCTGTCCTTTCATCCTATACGTAAGGATCTAAGCTTAAGTAGATACCCACACTTCATCCTCAAATACTGATGATTAATTATAAAATCCTTCATACTTCTAATATCTAAATTATGCTCTGTGTAGCATGATGAACATCTACAGTATAGTCTACCTCCACCCTAAGTGACTACACAACTGCAGCCGAGCTTTGTCTTCATTCCACTTCATCTTCTCCCTCCTCATCCTTCAGGATCCCGAGTCTTTTAGCCATGTTCTTGACGTTGCTGATGACTTCTTCTTGCACTAGGTTGAAGCTCATGGCCAACAGAGCAATACCAAACAGGAGGTAGATGGAACACAAGGCTATGCTCAGTTTCACATTTTCCTTCACTCCCTGCGCAGGAACAAAGTCACCAAAGCCTGCAACGGTAAAATAACCCATATGTTAGGCAAATGTATGTGAGCTTTATAATCTCGTTAGAAAATAGTTAAATAATACTGATGATTATCAAGATTTATTTTGATACATAAAATCAATAAACCTTCATGGCATTTCCCATTTTTTAAAGGGTAATATCTTTCCGGACAAGAGGAGATAGTTTGAGCAAAAAACAGTGACACGGCTGAATGATCAATTTCTTCACACGTCACAGTAAACAGCACCCTATAAATTTCTAAGACTGAAAGAAGACCCACAGTACAATGATTCTCCCTTGGCAATAACATGGTTTTCTGAACATTAAGTTGATTAACCACACAAAAATTGGATACATCAATGTTATTGAATTCTCATTTCGGCTACAATTGATTATATGGTCGACGAATGGGATTATTTTTACTTGCTGACCTATTGTTGTAAGAGTGATGAAGCAGAAGTATACGGAGTCTAAGAAACCCCAGTCCTCCCAGCTGGCAAAGAGGAACGCACCACCAAAGATGTAGGCTACCACCAGCATCACGCCCAGCCAGATAGGAACAGGTTTGTCTCCAATAAGATCTTCATCGTCATCGTCATCGTCGTATCTATCATCGTAGTCATCGTAGTAGTACTCTTCATCTAGACGGGAGAGACGACTTCTAGGATCAGATGGGGGAGGTAAGTGGCGGGAGTATCTTTCTGAGGTGCGAGGTGATCTAGGCATCGTGGGAGAGTCGGAGTAGCCTGTGGGAACGTGGTATTGCCATGAATATACACCATATATATTCATCTCACAGAAACAAGCTACCAAAAACTTCACATTCATGGCCACTTAAAAAGCCACATCGTTTTAAGAGAGGAATTATCTTCCTCACAACAGATGTTGGTGGTCATGTTAGTGTGGCGGAACGACCAAGATGAGGTTAGCTGAGGTTACAATCTAGTGTTTATTCGTGTTAACAAGTGTCTTCCTCTGCCCTATCTCAGGAGTGGCTCAATTCACTCCTTCATATATTAATACTGTACTATAACTAGCTCATCAATTAGTAAATTGCCAGAACAATGGTAATAATATATCATCTTGAAATCAAACAAGGTTCTGTTTTATATGGTGGATGGAATATATACTGGTACAAGTACTTGGATTGAGTACGCTCAGTTTTACACCATGGAAAACCCAGTAAGTTTCATATTACAAAAACAATAACAAGCAAATTTTTAAATAATACTAAATATATACAATTTTACAATTATTAGAAAGGACACGAAGAAGACATAAAACAAATTTTAAAATAATTAAAAAATACCCCTCACCTTGATACAAAGATTAACAATGCAAGAGTCACACTATTACCACTGCTGGACGAGGTTTCATGTTAGAACAGTTTATAAGACAAAACAAACTATAGTTAAAGTAATTTGACCCCAAGATAAATACTGTATACTGTACAGTATTACTGGATCTAATTTTAAGCTATGTTTGGCCTGTGCAGGGATGCTGTCTCTTAAGCAGCTGCAACACTTGATTAAACAGCGAGCACAATTCACTGCCAAATCATGATGATTTAAGTAGTATGGTACTGGTCATATCTCTAAACAACTATACTATACTGAACTACTTTATTATGACTTACCAAATCACAGACTTCATACTTAGTGGTAATTCCTGGTGGTATATTCATCCTTTATATATCCTTCAGAGAATCTTTTACATTACGTTCAAAGGGACATAGCAGACTGGGTTCAAAATAAGCATGATAATGTCTTTGAAATGTTTGCAAGTGTATGTAAAGGAGATGTTGGGAAGATGTGTTTCCTTATCATATCTATTTTTTTTAATAGATTTAAATTCAGAGGTTAATAGTCGGCATGGCATTGATATTTAGGTCCATAGGTACTGTACATTTTGAATGTTTTCACACACACACACACACACACACCAAAACTATGATCCCCTAATATGACCCACTAAACCAAGAACTGATACATAAATCATCACATATCTTAGAATTGGTGCTCGTCCTTCTTACTGGTTAGAGCCAGCATTAGAAGTCTCAGTTATTATTCGTAAACTGTGTGTGTGGTGGAGTATACAACTCAAGACTAGTTTTTGCCTTACCAGGGTTTGGGCCCACACGTGGACTCCTGGGTTGGTGGGTTACGGGCAGGTCAGCTTCCTCGTCTCGTCTGCTTTTTCGGCTTCCTTCCCTTCCGTCACTGCAACATTGGGTCCTCTTTAACAGATAACTATGCACACTACTTGACTTCCATCCATAAATTACTTAGTTCTGTCTAGTGACATCCACGTCATGACATCATATTGCGAAGCCTATAATGCTGTCATCCGATGAATTATCTTAATCACTCAGATTGTAGGTCAATCAATCAAGGTGGTGTCATCAAGTCTGGAGGTAACCAACCATGCCTCTCTACTATCTTTACCAATATTTCCGGCTTTTATATATCACCAAGTGTCCAATTACTTATTTCATTCATCCATCCATCTCAGTCTCTGCCTTCATCTCTGCTTAGTAGTCCTACCTGTCCCACCTTTTGATATCATTTCCACCTGCCAGTCCTACAAGGCCTCAGTTTACACAGTAATCTACACATCTAAAGCTCCCATGTCCCGGCTTCAAGATTTCACATGCACATCCCAGTCTCACAGAGTCTCCTTTCTTGCTACTGGTGTGAAATAGTCCCAGTTTGTATTCTCATCTACACGAGACGATGCTCTAACATCCCAACTTACGATCTCATCTCCACTTCGCGGTCCTGGTCTCGCCCTGAGGCTCTGTGTCCATCCTCGGGAGTGATGCCTTCTTTCTCCAGGGCGTACTTGTTGAAAAGAACCGCTACTCGTCCTTCATCCTGTAAGCATAAATCTCTAAACAGTACAGTACAATACAGTATGCTATGAGGTTGCTGGTAGTTTTACACCAATGCAGTAGTAATTATTTACAGTTTCTATTTAAACTTATTTTATAGTCCAAGAAATTTTGGTTTTGTAATAAATTGTTTGGTGTCTGTCTTCCATGGATGGTCTTCTGTCGTTGTTGAGGTACAGCATTTACATGTCACTACCCTGGCGATGAGCTTCATATCTTTCAGCTCCACACAGTCTCCATGGAAAATTTTTCCTCATTGTTCTCTACATCACTGATCCCTTATTTCTTCCTTCTCCTGTCATTTCATGCTTTCTTTTTACATAGGCAGGAATTTTTAGCCAGTGGAGTATATTCGTGTTATATAAGAAAACCTATTACCAAACGATCAAGATGATTGTGATATTTATTTTTTATTGCTATTTCAAGCCATTTTTCTCTTAATGCAAGGGGTTGAAATCCAGAGCAAATACACACACACACACACACCCTATAAGAACAGCCCAGTCCCAACCATTGTAAAAAATATCAATAACTTGTAATCAACCAGTGTATTCACTCCCAGTCAATCAGACCTTTTTGCACTGTCACCATGTTGAAATGCTCTGTAGTATGACCTTCTCCCCACCTCGTTATTACATATCATATTTGTATCACATATGTTACTTGTATATTATTTGTCAATCAAGAGACCTATTCCCAATTATGCAACTATATATTTTCAGCCTTCCGGCTGCCATGCTCTTTCAATAAACCATTAATTATTATTATTATTATTATTATTATTATTACACACACACACACATTCACACTTTATTTGTTATTATTCATTCATCTATACCTCTTTGGGTGGTGGCGTGAGATGGTCTGAGCCCTTGGAGTTCTGTGAGGATCTGGTGTGGTGGCTGTGTTCTGATGGTCTGTTACTCTGTAGTCCCCGCATGTCCGCCTCCACCATGTCATCGTCCATCCTGCAACACGATGCTACACTGCACTCGCTTGACACCAGGAACTATTTTAACTTAACCTAACCTAACGCTGCAAAGGGTGTATAGAATATGCACCCCCACACTGTAAATACAATATCATATAAAACTCATATATGTCACACACACACACGCATTATATATATATATATATATATATATATATATATATATATATATATATATATATATATATATATATATATATATATATATATATATATATATATATATATATATATATATATATATATATATATATATATATAGTTTTTCTTTCAACTTTCCTCTCCCACCCATCCCACACCCTCCCTTACTACTCCTCTTCGTCACCTTACCTTACTTTCACATAAACTCTTCCTTGCGTCCCCCTCTTCCAAAACACATCCCACTCACCGACCCCCCCCCCAGACCACACACACACACACACAACACCAACCACTTTCTCGTTCATTCCTCTGTCTACTCCCTTTGACATGCTTACTCACTTGTACTCAGGATCAGAGTAGGAGGAAGTGTAGAAGGCTGAGTCACTGAGGTGTGAGTCTGCTGACTTCTCAGAGGCTCTGTTGGATCTCCTGAAGGATGAGGTGCGGGTCCGGGTGCTGCCTCCAGACTGGCTCGGATACCTTGATGAGGGTGAGAGAGAGGGGGAGGGAGAAGGAGGAGACAACAGTGAGTCAGGGAGTTCAAGCTATGTATGTTCCTATACCGTCTACTATACCTGTATAGTCTTGAGCTAAGGGATCATATTAGTGGCTCCACATTGGCATGGAATGAGCGCGCGCGCGCGTGAGAGTGTGTGTGTGTGTGTGTGTGTGTTTATTGTAGCGCAGTTTTATGGCGCGGGACGTAAATAAAAAAGAGCATGAAAAAAATTCTTGAACCGAGCTTCAGTATCGACGACACACGAAATAACCGAAAAATAACAAAAAGGCCCATGAGGCATTAACTGCCATCTGGGACACAAACAACACTGATGACGGACACAAATTTGTAAGGAACATTCATGAAATGTACCAACAAATATTCAGCAAAAGTGAGACAGAAGCTTTGGACAGGATGATGTTTAAAACTCCATGTTTGTTACCAGCAGCCACCCAAAAATTGTTTTTGTAGAGGCTTTACTTTGTAATGCTGTCACTACATGGAGATTACTGTACCTGTAATCTATACCTAATACTGTACTTGTACTGATATGTCTGATCATTTTTTTCTAATTATGATAATGTTTTTACTTGAAAACTAGAAACATCTTCCATTGTGAATCTCTTACATTTGCAAAAATGTATGTTACTGTCTAATGTAACCCTTTTATAAAATAGCTGTAATCCAGTCAATGATTACCTATCATCTTTTACACTGTACCCAGGTGAACAACTTAGGTCAAAACATAATATTTAGACTACAGCCAGATAACAAGTTTAGATAATAGGACTCAATAAAGTTTAGGGACACGCTCAACTCAGGGGATAAACTCAAGTCATATGACATACTTAAGTCATGGAACACACTTAAGACATGAGGTACTTAAATTAAGGAACACACGTGAGACATCCTTTTATTAAGGGAGTCACTTAAGTCAAGAGACATCCTTTTATTATGGAAGACATTTAAGTCAAAGTACACACACTTAAGGAACACACTTGATTAAAGACACACTAAAGTCATATCATAGAAAATCAACGATACGCAATACCAGTACTGTACTGTACTGTGCCACATATTCACAAGACTTCTTTATTTAATAAATGCATTCACGATGAGAATAAAATAACACACATATCATCTTAAGTAACTGTACACAATGTGTTTCTTTGAGGAACTGAATAATATTTCACTACAGGTGCAATCTTCATCTGAAATCGCTGTCATGTTTTTTCTTGATCTAGAGGCCATGATCACTCCGAGCGCAAAGACCCACACTCAATTAAGACTTGGACTTAAATTTATCCTCTTATCCACGAAATAACAAACACTTGGCAGGCAGACAGTGTAGATATTTCTCTGTATGTTTCAAATACGTTGAATGCTTTGAAAACTTATTTTTCTACCACTCATAATATTACGGCTTTTCTATGACTATTACTATCTGTTTACTAAAATTAAATGATTCCATATCTTCGGGCAACTGTGTGTAGTCAGAGTTACCGCTCAAGATCAATTACCCCTTAGTAAGTGGGATGGTCAAATCTAGATCCACAGAGAGAGGAGTCCAGTGTCACTCGTCATGTTGGAGCCTTCACTGATTTGAGTAACTAAACAGGACCTTCCCTAACTATCTCTTAGGTAAGATTATATGAAATGAGCAGGAAAAGTAAACCTGGTAGCAGGTCAACGGTGGCCAGTCGGTGTCAGTGGAACAAAAACATAAAGTGGGAACTACGGGAAGTGTTAAATGTTGTGGCATGTACTAACTAGAGGCTTGGGAGATAATGGAGTAAAATGGTGGAGAGGGGGTCGAGGGAGAGAGGGGAAAAGGAAGGGATCAGAGAGAATCAGCTACACTCTACACAGCAGTGGTCCCCAACCTTTTGAAGGCTCTGGGCCAAGACTTTGGATGTACATTTAAGAAAAAAAATCTCATATACTGCCCAATAATTTGCAGTTTTACACGTCTAACTGTTACCAGTTACAATACATACTTTTTACATTTACTCTTTGATCATTTACCTTCAGTAAGAAGGCTGGCTAACTCTGGGCCAGTCTGGGGGTAAATTCACACATCCTGTACACGACAGACTCGGGACAATCTCTCTCTCTCTCTCTCTCCAAAGTCGTATGAAATTATTACATATTTTCATTAATTTCACTCTAACCAAATATCCCAAATATTTCACATTTTTCTAATGAACCCTTGCGGGCTCCATAATATGGTTCAGCGGGCGCCACTACAGGTTGGGGACCACTGCTCTACACTACATCAATGCCAGTCACGCGAGAACTTACCGACAACCGTCATGAGGTGCGGTGAGGTCACACAAGTAGTAAAATATTAAGTTAATATAATAGACTAACGCTATTTAGTGAACACGTTTCTCACCTTTTTTATTTAATCTTCAATAGTTTTTTCTCCTTTGCTTTGTACATCAATAAATTTGCTCAATGAAGAAAAGAAAAATATTATGAGGACCATAACAGAATTCCACTCACCTTCTGGAGCTGCGTACGGACCTGCCCCGTCTCTTTTTCTTGGGCCTTTTTGTGCAGGCATAGCAGCAGACCTTCCAATAAAGGAACCTGAAGGAGTGGGCCATGCCATCGCCGATGTTGGCCAGACACAGCATCATGAGCGGCACTCCCGGGATGGCGTAGAAAATAGTCACCACTTTACCCCAGTCTGTCTTAGGCGCAATGTGGCCATAACCTGGAAGTGCACGAGTGTTTGAGTACAATTACTAAAATCCTGAAAAATACCTAGCCATGATTACAATGTAAGAAAAAAATCTACAAAGTTTACACGAAACATTGCAAGTTTCGCCAGTTCTATGACTGCGGATGAAACAAAGATAAAAAGTAGTTATATTGTGTCGTGCTTGTACCTTAGTGCCTTTAATGAGCTTTACATTTATAACTTTACGAATGATATATTATACAGATTTTAGTTAAGTTCCTTCAGTTATAAAGTAAGTGGATTATATGAGAAGATATTCCACTTTGTTTCATTTCAGTTAACCCTGGCAGCCACTTTTACCTTGTTAGGAAATATCAAGAACATTTAACAAGAGACACTATAAAACATCCACATTTGAAGGTGTGTCAACACCACCCACATTTTAAATACTTTTTAACTTAATTGATCTTATTTTGATTGTTGGTATTTAATCTTTAATAATGGAGTAATTAGGGAGCGGCAACCGAGTGATAAATCCAGCGACATAACCCATATACGCATAAGAGTTGTACATTTTGTGATAAAAGCACCAAATTTGGCACAAACGTAGATTATGAACAGATTTGGATATTGAGACATCGAAAGTTTGGCCCCTGACGGCTGTGGCAGCCATTTTTCAAAATGATCCTCCGTGGTTATTTTTTTTTTTGCATACCGGCTCAACTGAGGAGGACGGCATGCTAACAATGGATGTTAAATCTCTTATAAAGGTTCAAAAGTGCAAAGGCATGCCTGCTCGAAAGAACGAAGCCTGTTGAGGACACCATTCACCGGAGCAAGCTGATGGTGTTCAGTGGTTCTACCCCAAGAAGTTTGAGCAAAGGGAAGCAGCATCTGGCCAGTCTTAAGAATGATTTAGAACTCTTCTCAAGGTTCTACATCAGATGCCAGACAAGAGATGGAAATCTAAAAGAGTTATTTCGCCACGAGAATCAGGCATGCCCTCCAGCACTCTGATGGAGGAAGCCTCCGCCTCAGCACAAAAAGTAATCTCCTTACTTGCTTGCAAGAACTCTCAGCTGTTAAGTCCGAAGCAGCCATTGTCAGATGCTAAGGCCAGCTGCATCCAAGAACTTTGATGAGTATGAACATGATATCTTCACCCCATACATGTCTACAATGCTTCAAACTGCATTACGCAGATACCTGGTGTGGGACAGCTACGTCACTGATTCACTGAAAGGCAGTGCAAGAGCAGAGCGTGGAAATGGAGTACGCAGACGTGTGGTGACGGAAGCAGTAATACCAGGAAATTGGCAGAACTTCCTGCGTGTGGACAGCAACAAGGCAGAGCTGTTCAAATTTTTGTCAGTAGCTCTCCTGAAGAGGTTTGACCCAGAGGACAAACGTTCGTTAGTTATCACTGATGGTAAGGCACTCCTTGATGGATCTGACCTAACTTGCCCCAATGCAACCATGAAAAAGCTGACAGTCGCATGTTGCGCCCTGCATCCCATGCAGCACGGTATGGCTACCACAAGATACTGATCCGGACTGTTAACACCGACGTGGTGGTTTTGGCTGTATCTGTTGCTCAACGGCTGCCACCAGGAGATGATCTGTGGATAGCATTCGGAACTGGTAAGAGTTTCCGATACCTCGCAGCCCATGAGGTAGCAGCTTGCCAATGTCCCATGCTTTGACAGGGTGCGACAGGGCAAGACGACTGCCTGGGTAATCTGAAAAGTGCTGCCAGAACTGACAGATGCGCTGTTGAAGCTGTCCTTAGCACCGCGTGACATACCAGATGTCATGCACACCACCGAGAGGTTTCTTATCCTTCTGTATGACAGAACAAGTACATGCACAGACATTGACAAGGCACAAAGAGACTCTTTATGAAGAAGAGCAATGTGCAGCTGATCCCCCCAACCAAGGCAGCTCTGGAGGAGCATGTGAGGAGGGCGGTCAACCAGGGAGGCTATGTGTGGGGCCAGATGCTGCTACCAGCACCAGAGCTGCCTCCACCAACCAGCTGAGATTGGAGCAAAGATAAGGAAGGACTGTGGGCCATACTGGATCATCTAGACGAGACTACCTCAGGCAGCCCACACCTGCTATGAGCTAGTAGGGTTGTGTGAGGCGTTGCAAGTGCAAGAATACTGCACTTGAATGCACAGCCCTGTGTTTGTGTGAAAGGGAATGCTGACAGATATATTTTTCTGCCCTCTGACGAGAACTGCGTATATGAACTGTTTGATTCGAAATGTCAGCATGACATTGTCTTGGCCACTCTTTATTGTGGCTGTTTGCTGGTTAATCCTTTCAATTCAAACTGTGTTCTTGATTACATTTGCACCTTTGTTTCTTTGTATCCACAAAACAGTTGGAAGATAATGCTGAACATGCATTATTAACTGCATTACTATTATTCTGATGGGAGTATAAAACGCACTAGTGAAGATAATCGTACTTGTACTCACCTGATTAACTAATCTAGTAGTAAATGCGGCCCTGAATACCAATTCTTGCTGTCTGTTCATAAATACTGTACAACAAGGTTAGCAGACTCTTCACCTTGAGCAACACGGAACGATTCTATACAACACACAGACATTATTCTCAGAACTCTTCCTGAATATTCTCCTGGTGCTGGTGTGCCACATGTGTGCTGATCGCCGGCCCTAAGACTGCCATTCTTTTCCTATTATACCATTCTTGTTCTACAACCCCGCCACCCTTCCCTAACTTTGCTCTGATAAAGGTCCTGTTGTATTAAAAAAAATGGTCCCGTAACGGGCATTCTACGAGTTTTTAATTGGGTTAAGTGAAATTATCTGCTGTTGTCTGTGCTTCTTGTATAATCAACACTTTTTTTTAAATGACTAGGGAAAGTATCCAATATAACTGACAAACACATACCATTGTTGGTGATATCTTTTTTAAAGCTATTATTATCGACAGCATTATTATTAAAGTAAAACTGGGAAGGTGAGAGATTCAGTGGTAGGAAAAGATGTGTTGTGGTGGCGTATGATTCCTCTCCCATCTCTCCCTAGCCGAACTTGTCCTACTAATAGTCAAGGTTTTCTGTCATACAACGTTCAGGACAAGGAAGTCGGTAACAATTCCTGGAGCACGGGGCAGGAGGGGGGCTATATTCTAGTGGCCTCAGTCGAGTCAGTGATGTATGTAGTGAATTTCGGAGTATTAACTCTATTTTGATTGTTAAGCCCTGAAGCGGGAAGGCCTTTGTATTATTGCACTACTCTTATCATTTCACCTCTTCCGTGAAGTTTCTGTATCCCTGATCTACTCCAACAATCAGGGCAGAGAAGAACTAACAATAGAAGAAGATAATGCTGATAAACTACGTGCATTTCAATAGTTTTAGTAGTCAATATGATGCAACAGAACGGCATTGCTTCCAAATCGTTGAATCTTGTAGACCGCGTTTAAAAACAGCTTAGGCCTCTTTCACACTATGCGGTTTTTCGCCGCACCGGAGAGACCACGGTTTTCTGCCGCACAATAGTCCAGCTGCCACGTACAGCGACCCAACTACAGTTTGCAGCGTACGGGCGCGGTACCGGACAAGTCCAGTGGGACGCCGCACAGGCAATACGGCGTCGGACCCGCGAATTCGCAGCAACCTTATAGTGTGAAGGGGTACATAAGAACTATCAGTCGATTGCTATGTCCGGCACCGCACCGCATCTAGATGCGGCGAGAAACCGCATAGTGTGAAAGGGGCCTTAATGAAAACTTTCCTGATTGAATGACACGCTGACTGACCCAGTGAAAGAACTTATTTACCTAACCTCGTCTCTCCTTCGTCTGCTAGGTCTAAACATTGCTGATGATTACTGCACTTAATCACTCTACTTGACTTCAACAGGACAGTTAATTTCGCCCATAAGGGTTTTTATATTTAGTAAATCTAGCATTACCTGCTTCATTTGTTATCGAAGATTCATGATTCCTCTTGGTATCCGCTCTTTCACTGCGCGACTCTCTCTGACATGCACGGGAGACTGGAAAGATGCAGGTAATCACAGTCTCAGCAAAAAATTACTGGTTACCTAACATAAGGACCAGGTAGACGCCATCACCAGGTGTGACTTTAATACATCTGCAACGAGTCATTTGAAGATGAAAACCATTTAATTCTGTCATTTAGTACGTATGTTTGTGTCAGCTTTTATTTCCGTATTGAAAGACATAGTAAATTAAGATTCTGCTGCATGCACCCCTTCCTATAACATGAATAGCTTTCATAACCTTTAAAAGTTGTCCAGTGTAGAAACTAAAACTCAAGTGAAACGAGTTTAAAAACCCTGGCAGCTGAACCACTTACAGAATGTAAATGAAAAAATCAACCTCTGCGCAGAGAATCACATATGACCTTCACTTCCAGGCTACGCTTGGCAACACTGCTTCACCATATTGGGATAGAGAAGGGAGGTAAGGAAAGAGCAGCTTGAGAGCTCCCTCAGTTGTGGCTCAACCTGCGATGTGAAGGTAAGTACTGTAAAAGTTGTCATTGCTCATAAAGACTTAAAAACGGTTTATATTAGTTCTAGTCGAGTAACAATAAAAAAGTAACCTACATTTATTGAGTGTGATGCTTTTTACTGCCGTTCTATTTAGTTGAGTTAGTGGAACAAGGTTAGGCTTCATCATTGATGTTAAAAAGTTTTACTGCACTCTAAGTAGTCTTTAAGAGCGCACTTTAGGTAAATATATACACTTAGTAAGTGGAAATAAAGAGATAGTCATATCTAGTTCTTCAGTGAGTGGAATGTATAAAAGTGATGTTTTTTAAAGCCTTACTACACAAGCTCAGACTTTTCTCAGATTTGTCTGCACAGATCAAGTCTGCGCAGACAAATTTGAATATGTGTACTGTCGGGGAGGTTTGTGGACTGCAGACCGTTTTGCAAGGTTTGTGCAAAATCAAGCGCTGCCACAAAGATATCTTTACAGGGAAGCAAGGATTATCAGTTAAAATGCCAAATCGATAAGAATCGATGATAAAATATTAGAATAAAGATGAGTACCAATACTTTTCATTTGTCGGTAGGAGGCAGCTACCAAACAGGGAGGTACTACCGCCTGGGAAGATATTGAAAGCATAATGTATTGTCTAATGGTAGACCTGGCTGCCATATGGCTTCACGAAAATTGTGACCAAGTCCCAGGTTGCTCATCTGACTTTCTGCCTCATTTACACACAATTGCAGGGTATCAATAGTTTCTCTTACTATTGACAACACAACATACATATATTGTTTCTCACTATTGATCTTTTTTTCATTATTATATTTCTTTATTATCTTTATTATTAGTGTTGTTACATTCGACTAATAGCTGAATCGATTCTCAAGTCGGGACTCGATTCTGGGATCATTAAGGCGGACTCGCTGGAATCGATTCCTGCCCAGCCCTGTGTGTGTACTGCGCCGCTGTCATTGAAGTGCTAGAGACGTTCATACGCAAAGCTCTCACCAATATGTCAAGGGTTCGACTCAAGGCTCGAGCCGTTCGAGCCTCAGCCCGGACACACGTGAGAAGGATGTTATCCAGTGTGACCCTCACTACCAAACATCACAGGTTTCCCGGTCCCTCCTGTACTAACACTGGATAAACCGCCCAAACGGATAGTAAGCTCATAAGTGGCGAATATGATATTAAAAAAATTAATTACCGACAATATTTAGCTCTGTACATGTTCCAAGCCGAATACAGCTACCACAAGACTATATACTTCACCACTTCCTCCTACAAGTAGCATCACTTTATCCTCTAGCATCTGTTAATTAAGACAATTTTTTTACACAAAGGGGGGTCCAGGGAGGCGGAGACCCTTTGGCTAGGAGTTTACGTCCTTCTGGTTTCTCTGGCTAGGAAGTTTCATCAGTTTTTTTTTATTTTTTTTTTTTTTTGGGGGGGGGGGGGAGCGTTTTAACACCACAATTTCCCTCTACTTCTAAGCCCTGTCCACTTTGTGCAACCAATATTTTTGGTAACTAGGAGGTTAAATCTCCATAACTGCTCATTTGCGACGGAAATGAAGGTCACAGTCACTTGGAACACCACAAACCACACTAGAAAACCCTATTTTGTTAGTAGTTTCCGTGGTTAACTTTTCCGAGTCCTTACCACCATTGTTTATACCACTTTATTTTGCAACTTATTTCTTTTTTCAACCCACATGCCAGAGCACAAGCGTATAGCAGCAGTATCTATGCGGTAAACCGGCTCTTCTAAAATGGGATGGCGAACTGAGCTGTTTGTGCAGACGTACAGGGTAGCTATGATTGATCGATTGAGTTATGCAATATGAAGGAAAACATACCCAGTTGAGTCTTGGCTGCGTAGACTTGGTGTGTACAGACAAATCTGAGAAAAGTATTCGTGTGTGTAGCAGGCATTACAAAACAGATATGGGGTCGTTTAATGAGAGACATGGTTGACTTGATTAGGCATTTTCGTTTGTTTTTAATAACTACATAATAAACAGTCATGGATCCTACATTTAGTCAACACAGTGGTTATGCATGATACGCTAGTTGTAATTTGCTGGCTTTTACAACACCTCTGCAAATATCACCATCATTACCATTAACAAAATCAGCCCTATCAATCGCTTCTTCATAAAACTGATGGGTGAAAAGAGTCATTATTATATGTTTTATGGTTTGTCTGCGACGATAAAGGCAGATGTAGTGTCCTTTCTCAGTATATAAACAAGCTCCACATTTTGGTCAGTCTGAGATCAGATTCTTGAAGGTTCGTACATTTAATTTTATTAATCAACATATCTACGAATGGTGGCAAGGTGGTAGCACGTACAATATATATACTTTTTTTGCAGTATTTTCAAGCATTTAACATTGGTTGTCGTGTATTGAGGTAACATTAATTTTAAGTGATAAATATTAAGGACAAAGTTGTGCCGAGTTGCCAATTTGTTTTTTTGTTGTGCCGTTTGTGCCCTCATTATTATATTCATCTTTAACATAATTGAAGTGGCTAAATTATGGCAATACACAGCATAAATAGCTACTCACGTACAGGTACGCATAATTAAATCACACAATATACGTATACAGGACCGTATACTATTATATAACTATTTACGTCCCTATGATCTGGACAGTGACACACTATACTGTGACTATTTATACACTTGCAACTAGTAGGTATTTATGAAGTATGTGTAAACTTAAGGGTAATAAAGTCTTGTTTAACAGATGATGCTGGCCAGTGTGGTGTTGGAGCTGCTGCTGTTGTCTTGTGTCGTCAACGCCCAGGATGTAGGTAGACACTCAAAATGTGTGCCGTTATCACTAGGGTAGCCAAGCATGCTCTCACAAGTTTACAAATATCAAGATGATAATCACTAAAGTTATTGCCAATGATAATTTATTGTGTCATGGCAGCTACACATCAGGACCTGATTAAGAGGACGGGCAGGGTCTATCATTCCTGTATTGTTCACTTGGTATTGCATCGGAAATTCAAGTAAATAAATTAAATCGACGTTGCACGGTCAAATTATTCAAATCATCCGCGACAGTAATCAACAGAACGAGAAGTGAGACAGCAGGTACTGAGGTGTCCCTCCAGGTAGTCTTTCTGACCGATTTGCTCCTCTTCCCCTCAGGGACCTGCTGCTGTGGTCCGCATCCTGCCTGGCAATGAACCTGCCATTGGACTTCTCGCACTCTCTCCATCCCCAGGAGGAGTCACTATCTCAGGTAGGAAAGAAGCTATGGCCAGATGAGAATCTCTTAGGGGAATGATCATTGTGGATGGTATTCTTAGGAAATCTCTGATGATGGTAAGTTCTAACTGGATATTTCATATCTCTCAGAATAGTAGATGATCTTAAGAATGGTATGTTGGTCTGACGACTTAGACATCTTAGTGAGAATTAATACTGGAGTACTGCATGTAATTTTCAATTAATCGTGGTTATTCCAGCCACTTTCCTTTACCTAAACCTCTCCCTGGTTCGTGACAGTATCTTTTACACTCTTTCCAAGGCCTTCCTCAATCAAAAACCCTCACATCCTAATTACTCCTACAGGGACGATCTTGGGGATGAGGCCAGGGGTTCACGGGTTCCACGTCCACGAGCGAGGTGACCTGACCGACAAGTGTGCGGCCGCCGGGGGACACTTCAACCCCTTCAATGTAAGTGTGCAGTTCTTTTGTCATTACTACCCGTTCTCCTTAACTAAGTGTTCATTCTGTACAACATGGCAAATGAAATTCAACACCAGCAAGTGCAGCGTACTTAATATTGGAAGAACAAATACTGTCAATGTATACAGCCTTAACAACATCAACCTAGAGAAGTCGACTTGTGAAAGAGACTTTGGGGTACCTGTAAACCCGGACCTACGGCCTAGAAAACAGTGCGTTAATGTTCGAAATAAGGCAAACAGAGTATTAGGTTTTATATATAGAAGTGTAAGAGTGCAGAGGTCTTATTGCAACTATATCTTGCGCTAGTCAGGCCGCACCTCGATTATGCGGTTCAGTTCTGGTGCCCTCATTATAGAATGGACATCAATTCACTGGAGTCGGTGCAGCGAAGAATGACGAAAATGATTCCGGAACTTAGAAACTTTCCATATCAAGATAGGTTAAAGAAACTAAACTTGCATTCCCTAGAAAGACGAAGAGTGCGGGGAGATATGATAGAAGTATTTAAGTAGGTGAAAGGAATCAATAAAGGCGATATAGATAAAGTTCTTATAATATTCGAGCAGGATAGGACTCGTAGCAACGGATTTTAGTTGGATAAGTTTAGGAGGGAGATAGGAAGGAACTGGTTCACAAATAGGGTGGTGGACGAGTGGAACAAGCTTAGCAACTTTGTAGTAAGTGCTGGAACACTGGAAGTTTTAAAAGGAGGCTGGATAGATTCGTGGATGATAGAGAGTGGTAGTAACTCTCGACAGGACTGCCATGCACAGGCCAACCGGCCTATTGCAGACTCATTTTTTTACGTTCTTATATATATATATATATATATATATATATATATATATATATATATATATATATATATATATATATATATATATATATATATATATATATATATATATATATATATATATATATATATATATTCAAGAAATTGAATACCCTTTCGGTCGACTGTCCACCTGGCGCTAAATAAAACTTTTCTTTTCTTCTTTTTCTCTTATATCCTCTTCACCATTGATCGGCTTGTTAGCCGCTTGGGCGGTCGGTCACGTTTGTTACACAATGTGGGCAAGTACTGGTCATGCACTGGCTCCTGAATGCATCTGAACCTGCTCCAGTGCTTGTCAAGTCTGGTCTTGAAACAGTTCACACTCGGTGCAGTCACAACACTTTCCGGCAGGTTGTTCCAAGAGCTTACAACTCTCACTCCAAAAAAGTTTACCCTCACAGTTTTCTGGACTTCCGGCTTCAGCCGATTCTCTGTCGGGTCTCAGTATTGTAGGTCACTTGTCCATCGATTTTTTTTATTGCCACTGGCTACCGGACTGACTGACTATTTTACCTAACCAGCTATGATCAGGATGATCATTAGGTCTAGTGATGAACATCGGCAAAACCCTTCCATATTTTTCTCCTCGGATTTGTGCGATTCACGTGGAAGTTCCAAAAAAGTCGGAAATCCGGCAAAAACCGAAAAATCACACTCCTGATCCACCTATATGACTCATGATAAATATGTGGAATAATCCACTGAAATAAAGTCACTTAATTATAAGACCAATTCATCTCTGACGATACTCATTGCAGAATTAGTAGGTATAACCTGTAATATTGGAGTGGACTACTTACTGGAACTTGTTCCTAAAAGTTTAATTTTTACTTGTTGTATAGTACATCGTTAATTTATGGTAAGATTGCTGTTAAAATAACAATATTGTGAAGTGGAACTGAGTTCACATAAAATTCCATGTTTATTTGTCAAGTTCCCTGCCTTTTCCAGATTTTTCAGACCATTAGACACCCTGTCCAATAACAAACTTGTATAACATACTTGTATAGGATATGTAATGCTAAATGGTCAGTTGTAGTGCGGGACTCGTGGTGTATTCTTGGAGTTAATCGTCATACTGGCTGGGAGCTGATGCCCATGTTGATAGCTATTCTTTCCTTAAAAACAAGAGTATAAGCTCAATAATGCATCCGTATGTGGATTTTTTTTTAATGTTTCGCCTGCAAATCATTATGGCCTTGATAAATCAGCCAAGTACTGTACCATTACTGAGCATAAGTGTTTAAAATAAGCTTCATGCTGACTGAAGCTCTTGAAAAGTCTTGGGAACAAAATATCATTTATTATGTTTTATACAAAAAAGAAAAAAAGAAAATAGAAACAACCAATCACCAGTTGACACCAGACCCGCTACAACCACCCTCCCTCCCCTACCCTCCTTTACGCAAGTGACAGTATCTTGGTGTTTTATAAATAACGAAACGCGTGAAGGCTGGTGTAGGGTGGTCATGTTGGCAGGCGAGGGTTGGGCCTCGCAGTACACACCTAAATATACTTCTCACTACACACCACATAAGAATGTACGCTACGTGTTTACTCATTATCTAAAACAAAAATGGTTATGTTTTTAGAACGTATTTAACAAGTTACATGTTGCACATCTGGTCAACTATGAAGATATATTGTCAGTGTTCAGTAAAGCAGAACCTTTATGGAAACAAAAATTGTAGTACAGTACAAGGACTAGACTTCGAAGATACTCAACCACAGTTTACCACTTACCATTCCCACGTTTTGATCGCTACACGACCTGCCTTACACCTTAGTGTTCTATCCAAGAATTACTAGTTTTATATCGCAAGAAAATCTAAATGATCTGTAATAACACTTGGAAACCCACACCCACTCTGATGAAATAGCGCTTGAACAAAGATAAAGTTATGAAAGTTTAATTTCCAAATGATGCTTGGATTGCATGTGTGAATGTGTGTGCGTGTGAGTGTGTGTGTCCACCTGCTAGTCTCATTTCAAAAGAAAAGAAATACTGTGTGCACCAGAGCAAAGATATTGACAATAACACGATTCTTTGATAATACTGTACCCTGTTTATCTGACGGTAAATAGTTGGTCAACTCATTGAACCAACATACAAATACCTAACCTTCAGAATTCGGAAATAATTTACTTTATACAAAAAAAAAAAAAAAAACACGATTTTGTATCTGACAATCAACATAATTATGTAGTTGTCAGTTATATAAGTCATCTTGTCATGATCATACGAAATTATTCAGTTCACTATCAGCTTATTTCAGGGTATATATATATATATATATATATATATATATATATATATATATATATATATATATATATATATATATATATATATATATATATATATATATATATATGGTCTAGTAGTAGTCTAATGTGCTTATCCTTTCGATATTGGTAACACATCTATAGCTCTTATGCGAGGAAATACAAACCTACTTTTGAAAAAGCACTGTTTTTAAGGGCACCTGTTATCAAAGTCTTTCTACAATATTGATAAGTCATAAAATGTAAACTGATCTGAAGGAGAGATTAATTATATGGGGATATATTCGGTTTTATATATGTATTATTAATGCAAAATAAAGTTGATTGCTTGATTGATATAGATTTATAGTAACATATAGAGCTTACTATAACTTCATGTGTGAAGTGTGGTGGAGTGGATGAAGAGGGATACACTAAGGTGGTATGGACATGTGCCGAGGATGCATGAAGACAGGGTGACAAAAAAGTTTATGAAAGCAAGAGAGAGGGGAATGTTGGGAGGGGTAGACCAGTTGCCACCTGGGAGAAAAGAGTTAGAGAGTTTGTTGAAGAGAGAGCGGGAAGGGGAGGAAGAGTGTTTGAGAGAGCAAGCGAGGTGTGCAAGGATAAAATGGCCTGGAGACATTTCTGCCATGGCCATCCCCGTAGGGGAGTTCCCGGGAGGGAACAAGGCGTCGGCGATATTGATTGATTGATTGATTAAAACAGAGCTCACCGGAGCGCCGCTCCGGTGAGCTCCGGCAGCACTGCACCCCTGCTAACACTACCCCGGAGAGATTTAAGTGAAAAAAAAAAGCCGGGGGGTGGGAAATATTCAGGTAATTAGTTTTTTTTTTCAAACAGCTCAGAGAATCACTAATTATCTGTAATAGAAATATTACACCTTAACGTTTGTTTTGGTGAAGTTTATATATGGGACTTCTAAATACGCTTACTTTGCTGAAAATAAGAATATAACTTTTCATGTCACTCCGTTCCTGAATATACGCATCATATTCGTCAAAATAATTCTTACCCACGCCTAGGTCAAATGTAGCAGGGTAGATGTGATTAACTTGGTATGAGTTATGAAAAAAGGTGTTATATAATACTATAGTATAGTAACTCGGACCCTACTTATGTAAACAAAATTACACAGGCAAGTCGACTACTACATCACCACACCGATTTAAAGTTCATATATTCAGGACACGAAGGTCAAGTCTAGTATTCCCCACAGCTCCCCATGATGGTGTAGAGCCTGGCACTTGGTCTGGGACATTACCTGCATAAATGAGCCAAGACTGTACAAGGAGAAGCAGCCATAGTCAAACGGGAGAAAACCTCATCACTCGACCTGGTTTGAGTGCTCTCATACTGGCGGGCAGTGAGCCAAAGTTAACCTTACATGACCTACTGAAGAGAATATAACCTTGAATAATTTGTGGTCATCACGTTAACGTTTCAACAAATGCCAGAATTTAATTTCATGCAAATAGCCAGAATTTAATCTCATTACCATCTTTACTTGCCTTCAAGTAAACTTTGCAGTACGTAATTAATTTATCTGCAGTTACAATGCATATAATAAATCCGTCTAATGTTGGTTAAAAGTTTCCTGGTCAAAGAAGGAAGATAAGGGGAACAATATTAGTACAGCTGCGTACCACATGCGAGGCTGTAAGTTAGTTTCACTGGCCGAGAACCTACGACTAACTCAATCTGCAAAGCCTCGTTCATGGTGTCCATCAGCGCACACACACGGCTCAGTACACTGGGTTGTCCGGGCTGTGAATCTTGGCTACTATACACGTTGTCATCCCACCTACAAGGTTGCCACAATATACTCATGGCCCACTAAAGTATTGGAGGGTCTGAGGCCACAGTACATCTAACATCTACGGACTGCATTTAATATACGTGATCAGTCCGGTGACGTGCTTGCATTCCTTCAGTCAGTCATTAATAATATATTGGCAGCCATTCTGATTTTGGTATCAACGAGAATATTTATTATTAAATCTTGGTACAAGTTTGCCATCTTTTTTTTGGGTGGGGGGTTGTAATGTGTGTATATAGGGAGAGGGGCAGATCGCAGGCAAGTTGGTCATGTAAATTAGATTAATTTAACTTCGACTTTAAAGTACTTAATTTACCAATCTTGTGCTGACGAAGGAGGAACGTTATTCATCGGCAGCGGCCAAACAGTACACCACCTCACCAAGGTGTATGCTAGTTCACACAAAGCTACGTCTTCCATTACAGTAGTTACAGTATACTGCACGGTTAACTATTTTTTTAATACCTTGTGATGACAAAAGTCAGGACTTGATGTGATAAATATCCATAAGATAACGAAATTAATTGGCTCAGGTAAAGGCACCTTGAGTGGGTTTGTTACATGATTTTATTTTCAACTCAGATTAAAGCTCTAACTCTTGTTAACTCAGGTGATTCTCTTCCTCACAGAGAAACCACGGCGGTCCAGGGTACTTCGAGCGCCACGTGGGAGATTTGGGCAACATTGTGGCAGACCAGTTCGGTTCAGCACAGGTCTTCATTACAGACAATCACCTCTCTCTTGACCCCACCTCTCCAGCTTTCATCGGTGACCGGGCCATCGTCATCCACGCCGGGGCCGACGACCTGGGACAGGGCGGCAACGCTGGCAGCCTCATAACCGGCAATGCGGGGAGTCGCGCAGCCTGTGGAATCATTCGTTTGACCTATCCGTCTTCACAGCTAGTGCAGCAACAACCAGTCTACCCCCAGTTACAACCGACAAATATTAAAGCTCCAGCATTACCACAGTCTGCACATCAGATCAGATTCCCCTCAGACTCGGAGTAGAATGAGACGCTGTGACCCTGATGTGTAAGCTTGTCATCTGCCTTCCAACAGACCAACTAAAACCCACACGCTCTGTAACTCCAACTCGTTTATCGAGTACAGGAATCAGGGTTTTCAAACACCTGGACAGTGTCAAATGGGGATCACCCAAACAGTCAGATGTTCTCAAACAGGGGTTTGAGAACCCCCAGGGGTATGCAGGAGTGTTTCCAGGGGGTACATTGAGGGCTGGCGAAAATCAATTTAGAATATACTAATTTCACCAGATTTAATTCATGAGGTTATAGAAATTTAATGCTATATTTACAATATGAAAATTTGCTTCTCTCCAAGCACCACATACGTTTTAACATTCACATACAAATAATTTCACCGCACAAGTTTTTATATTCAAATAACCAACAATAGGTAACTTGAGAGAGAGAGAGAGAGAGAACGACGGATAGATGAGGGTCTACATCAGATTTACAAAATCCAGTGTAGTACCATTCTATATTCAGCAGTAATAACGGTACGGGTCGATGGTGAGAAAAAGTTTGAGAACCCCTGATTCTTGAAGATTAGCTCCCAGGCTTATTTCACCTGATTATTAACCATCTTAACGCTACCTGGGGGGTTAGGTTATGGTAGCGTTAGGGAGGTTAATCTTAAGGTGAAATAAGCTGGAGTCTAAGCTTTAGGTGACCCCCGGTTGGTAAACTGGAAAGGTATTGAGAAAATCTGACCAAAGAAGAGGAGAACCGGGGGGACAGGCCAATATTCACGATTCACGGTCTTAGTGTTACGCCCACGTAAGCACACATTGAGTGGATAGGTGGGAACCATTGATCTTAAAATCAGAAATGACTGCGGGTATAAAGTGCAAGTAATCATAGTCACTTTCATTTGGTGGAAGCATATCTTAAGGTGGGTGTCTTAGCCTAAATAAGCAAAGCAGTGTACACGATCAATAAGTATCTGCACATTTCGCGTGAAACAATCTGACACCACAGACGATGGATATTGCAAAATACCACATATCGCTTGCTAGCGATATTTTCTGTTTTATCCTTAGTAAGAACTGTTATTGTATGCACATTCCAAAGAGAATAGATTAACCTTGCGAACAATGTGTAACGTGGTTCATGTTGGTGGTTGGGTTGCGGTATAGGTGTATTGATCATTTAGGAAATCATCAGACCCAATGTGCACAGATACTTTTTTGATCGTGTATGCACCATCACTCACCGCCCCACTTACCATTAAAGATGTAATTTTATCAACGACAATCTTGACGGTATTCATTATCAAAATAGTACAGTATACATCTCTTATCACTGTTTTGCTCTACGCGAACACATACTCTGGATATGTTTATATTTGAATTAAAATGAATAACAAGTTTAGAAATAAAATTTATTTTGAAACATTGATTGGTTTATTCTTCACCACCATTTGTGTGTCAAACAGTGTCATGTGTGTTAAGTAGTGCCATGTGTGTCAACTAGTATCATGAAGTGTTAGCCAGTACTATGAGTGTCAGCTAGGATCACCACATGTCAGGTTGGATCACCATGTGTCAGCCAGGATCAATACGTGTGTCAGCCAGGATCACTACGTGTTTCAGTTGGGAATTACTACTACTTTGCTGTCACTCGGAATCGAGTATGACGATCATCCAGCTATGATACAATGATATGAGTTATTAAGGATCTCACCTCAGTTGGTGAGCTCTGAGGTTACTCGAGAGGCCGATGCGGGACCGACAGGGTCGTCCACAGACGTTGCACTTGTGGAGAACTACATCTAGTGCGGGGAGGGACAGTAGTGTCTTTCTGGCTCTGGCGCTTGTCTGCCTCGGTATGCAGTCGGGTTAACTCGATAGTATTGACACCTTCTCGTGTGGTGCTCCTCCAAGCGTTACTGTGTGGAGTAATCGTCTCCCAGGTGAAGGGGTCGATTTGACACTTTTTCAAGTTTGTCTAAAGACTATCCTTATACCTTTTCACTTGTCCGCCAGCGTTACATTTACCATTCGTTAGGTGGCAGTCTACTGTCGTCCATGCTGGTAACATGGCTTCTGAGAAAAGTTAAGGCTC